>NC_142015.1:5206361-5473861 GCF_049901735.1 Notechis scutatus
TTTTTATTTATTTGTTCATTTAATCACACCTTTATTATTTTTACAAACGCAGGTAGTCCTTGGCTTATGACCACAGTGACCCCAAAATTGTCCATGGCATTTAGAGCCAGTGTTAAAGAGCCGGTGCAGAGGGCATTAAGTGGAGCTGATTGACTAGGAAGTGGGTAAAGGCTTGAGGTCCTCTCCACCTAAAAGAGCCCCCTGGATGGTTCAGAGTTCCAAAGAACGATAAGGAAAGTGAACTAGGCTCATGCAAAGGTACCACTTGCAGCGTTAGGGAACATGTCAGATCCGTGTATCTGTCATTTCTTCAGTGGAAGAAGAAAGGGGGGGGGAGGCTGATAAAGAAATCCTTTCTTGATGTAACCTGAATATATTTAATCTTATATCGAATTTGTATAACCCACACATGATACAATGGAGGGAGAAAAGCCAGATGGCCAGAACTATCACCTCTGAGAGGCACAACTAGGAGATGAGAAGGTCATAAAAATTCCACAGTGAGATTGTACTTTGGAAACCCTTGAATAGTTGGTTCTAACAAGAGGGGTGGGGAGGAATTAACATACTGGCTTTTGTTTCACTAAATACACATCAAGATAAGGGGAGGGGTTCTAAACTCCCTTATATATCCCTGTATGCCTGAGAGGCCTCAGACGCTGCTTTGAACTCCTACAGGAATGGTCTCATCTCAATAAAGAATTCCTTTGTGATACGTTTGGATACGTTTTCAGAAGTTCATTCTAGTTGAGTGAATGGGAAAAGTTCTGTAGCCTGACAGAACGTACTGGTTGACCTCGGACAGCGTGGTCATTATCAGAGTAGAGTCATTTGAGCTTATTCTAGGCCAAGTAATTCCAGTGCTTTTCTCTGCTTTTAGGGAGGAGAGAAGCAGCGTGTTTTTACTGGCATTGTCACCAGTCTCCATGATTATTTTGGCGTGGTGGATGATGAAATTTTTTTCCAGTTAAGGTGAGTAGAATGGGAGCAGCAGAGACAGAAGCGGGCCTCAAATGGCTGCTCGAGGACAGTGTAACGTTGCCACTCTTCAGCCTTGGAAGGAGCAGTAAAGGGGCTGCGTCTCAGGTCTGAGGATCACCTACTCCTGGCTGCTTATAGCTGTTGCTTCTGCTGTTGGAATTGGGTGTAATCTACTACAGATCGTTATACGTCCTGCTAGAAAAATGCAAGTATTCTAGGAAAAAAGGTTTCTAGCTAAGCTTTTCCTGTGCCAGCTTCTACTTGCAAAGTAGCTGGCTGGCTGCATATGCTACATTAGAAACGAATGTTCTGCTAACCCAGTTTGCCTAAGCAGTGGGAAGTTTTTATGCCATTTTCTTCATTTACAAAGAGCCATACGCATATACAGGTAGTTCTCAACTTACAACAGTTCATTCAGTGACTGCTCAAAGTTACAATGGCACCGGAAAAAGCAACTTATGACCGTTTTTCAGAGTTACGACTTTCAAATTCAAATGCTGGGCAACTGACTCCTATTTATGACGGCTGAAGTATTCCGGGGTCATGTGATCCTCTTTTGTGATGTTCTGAAGAGCCATGTCAATGGGGTTCACTTAAACACGATGGCTCACTTAACAACTGTAGCAGGAAACGTCGTAAAATGGGGTGGGGACTCACTTAACAAATATTTCACTTAGCAACGTAAATCTTAGGCCCAATTGTGGTTGTAACTCGACAGCTACCTATATATGGCCCTTTTGCGGTGTCCTTTTCTTCAAAATACAGTACATACCTTTGCAGTATCACCCTGTAGGTTCACACCATGATACGTTAGTAATAAGGTATAATTGTTTTGTTTTTAGACAAAGATGTATAGGAAGAGCTCAGACCCATTGCAAGTACAGGTAGTCCTCGACTTACAACAGTTCGTTTAGTGACTGTTCAAAGTTACAACGGCACTGGATAACGTGACTTGCAACCATTTTTCACACTTATGGCCTTGTAGCATCCTTGTGGTCACATGATCAAAATTCAGATGCTTGGCAACTGATTCATATTTATAACGGTTGCAGTATCCCAGGGTGATGTGATTCCCCTTTTTGTGACCTTCTGACAAGCAAAGCCCATGGGGAAGCTGGATTCGTTTAACAACCGTGTGACTAATTTAAACAGTTGCAGTGATTAACTCAACAGATATGACAAGGAAAGTTGTAAAATGAGGCAAAATTCACTTTAGGAAATTCCTCACTTAGCAGCATAAATTTTGGGGGTCGTTTGTGGTCATAAGTTGAGGATTACCTGTACTCCGAGTTATAATTCGTCAGTCTTTGCTTGTCATGCTAACTACTGTAGATTCATGGCGGGTTGTATCCTTGTACTACAAGTTCTGGGAGTTGTCCCTTTGGCCTGTCTTGGACCCCAGAATCTGTTATGACACTTTTAGCTACAGTCAATTTAGGTGTCATGCCCGTCAGAGTCTGAATCCGAGGAGGAAGATGAACAGCTGATGGAGCAGGAGTGTAGCTCTGTTGGCTGTGGAGGAGGCTGGGGAAAGGTCCAGCTGGGCAGAGCAGGAGAGAGGTAGAACAAGGGAGAGGGAGTTCAGCGGAAGACCCAGGTCCATCCTCTCTTCATCCTAGGGCACACAGGGAGGAATGGAGAAGAGAGCAACATGGGTTGTGTGGCTTACGGGGGAAGAAAAGGCCCTGATTCCCTTCATTAGCCACAGCTGGGAAGGCAATTTAAAAGAAATGCATGCTGACTGTGGCAGCTGCTGGGAGCAAACATGAGTTTATCTGACTTTGCTTATCTGTGTTCCTGGCATCTTCCCAACCATGTTATTGCCATGCCTTCATGTCTGGAATTCTTGTTCCTGCCCTTTGAACTAATTACCTCATTTTGCCTTGATTGGATTTACAGTTACAGTTTTTGTTGACCATGTTTTAGACTTGATTCTCTGCAGCCAAAGGCTGTTCCTGGGAGAGTTTTTCTCCAGCCAGAAGGGAACCAGAACATTGGGGGCAAAGTTGGAGCTAATAAAGGGACTCTTATTGATTATCTGACTGTGTTGCCTTTGTGCCACGCCCCTTTGGGTCATCACATTAGGTGAGAGTGAAAAAAAGACCTTGGAGAAAACATTAGGAGCAATAACACCACCACTCGCTGTACATAGTGCAATTGGCACAACGGAAAACCACAATGTGTTGAACCAGCACAAGAGTAGCTGTTTTCCAAGAACTGTTTTGAATAGCTGACTGCCTCTAGAAATGGCATTCGGCCACCAGGGAGAGGCCAATTCTTGTATGTATCCAATCAAAGGAAATGCAACCTCAAAGCCCCACTGAACTCCTGTTATGAAAATGAGGACATCCGTGGCAGAAAGTGAACCTTGCAAACACAGGTGAGGTTCTCTCACTATTCAGGCAGGTAACAAAAAACAGCACTTACTGTGTTGAGCCTCGAACTGGCTAAATATTTGACTGAAGTCACCTCTCTAATATCCTCCCCCCCAAATAAAAAGAAAGCCAGCCTCTTCCTATCCTCCACACCCTGGGACATATATAATTATAAACACAGGTAGTCCTTGACTTACAACCGCTTGCTTAGCGACAGATTGAAGTTATAGCAGATATCTCCCACCCCCCCAAAAATACTTACAAACCAATTTCAAAGTTCTGAAGTTCACCCCTGATTGCATTTGCGGTGTTTGGCATAGCAACTGGCTTGCATCTATGATCGTTTGCAAAGTCCTGCGATCACACGACCACAATTTATGATGGGTTATGTCCGTTGGATACAACGAGTTTGAGTAACCATCACGGCGTTGAACAGCTGTTGCAAAAAAGGTAAAAATCTGCTGTGGTCATTTAGAGACCTACTTAACGACGGGCAGAACTTCCTACTGTGATTCCTGTCCCAATTATGGCTGTAAGTCAAGGACTACTTTTGTGGAAGTCCTTATTCTGACAAGACTGCTCACCCCTGCCTCAGGGACAGGGGAACAAACCATTGTGGGATTCAACCGGTTCGCAGCACTTCAGCTGAGCCAGTTGTTAAATTGCTGGCTGACCACGCTGGAGTCCTCACGCGCCCCATTTTGGCTCCCCATTTGGCCTACTAGGCCCAAAACCAGGTGCGGGTGTGTGTGCATTTTTGCACCCAGGGAGGTGCAGGAGGCCAAGTGCTACCTGTCACACACCCCTGGCCACACCCACCCAGCCGGTCATTAGGGCAGAGAACGGGTTGTTAAATTATTTGAATCCCACCACTGGGAACAACTACATGTCTCTTTCAATAAATATATCCACATTAATAAAGAGCATTCAGATGATCCTGCAAGCAGTTATTGCAGTAGCTTGCAGGCAAACCTATTTCATATGATTATTAAATTGAAAAGCTTTTTTTTAAAAAAAACAAACCCACTGGTCTGTGCTAGAAATTACAAAAACTCCTTCCTGACCTCAGAGGGAAGAGACAAAGAGCAAAGGCAGACGTGGGCCGATTGTTTTATCCATCCTTATACATATACATATATATATATTATATTTCACATAGAGATCTGGCTTAATATCTTAAGAGAAGCGTCACAGGGAAAGTCTACCATTCAGAGTTGAATCCACGCCGTCCAGGACCCCGGGAGATTCCAACTTCCCTTCAGTCTTAGATTTTGCATTTTGGGCAGAGGTGGTACTCAGCCGGTTGGCACCGGTTCTGGCGTACTGGTAGCAGAAAGCACTCTCTCATAGAACCAGTAGGAAGAAATGTGGAATCCCACCACTGATCTTGGGGCAGGGAGCGCTTGGCAACGGGGGCAAGACAGAAGTGCTTTCAGCCACAAAACCAAGTA
The DNA here is from genome assembly GCF_049901735.1 of Notechis scutatus. Lineage (NCBI taxonomy): Eukaryota > Metazoa > Chordata > Lepidosauria > Squamata > Elapidae > Notechis > Notechis scutatus. The sequence continues at coordinate 5,211,169 of NC_142015.1, forward strand.
GTCAAGAAACTCCCATTGCTTCTGGGAGCTGCTGGACAACAAACCAGGATTAATACAAGCACGGCGATCGCTTCCCAGAGTGCAGGAACTAAGGCCTACTTGGCATCAAGCGGGAAGCCATCATTTCTGAAGCTGTCAAAGGACAAACGTCCTCGCCAGCGAACATTTGTTCCTTGAAGAAAGATGGCCCAAAACTATGGTAGTTAGAAAGAAAGAAAAGAAAAGCCATTTGCCTTGAAGAATGCCCTCTCCCTCCCTCGACGCTTTCCCCAAAGATCCTTGCGTGACATTTTGAGTTGCGATGGTGGCCCTTGACGTCTTGCCCCCAAAACCCTCCTTTCCTGCAGATGTCTTTAAAGGGCTGAATCGTGTTTGGTGAGAAGTAGCTTTTGCGTAGATCCCTGCTGGAAATCTCCATCTGACTGCAACTCCTCTTCTTCAAGCCTCCCAAGCTCTGCTATCAATCTAAGACTGGGAATAGACGGCCACGACGGTGCCGCCCTCTGCTGGGCTCTGGTAGCGCTGGCGGGCGTGTTTCTCACAATACATCTCTTCCCCAACCCAGAAGTGGCCACGCATCTTCAGGTTGAGCCCACAGTCGGTGCAAACGTAGCAAGATGGGTGGCGGTAGCGGTTCTCTTGGATCTTCACAGCCTGGTATCTGGGGAAGATGGAGCAGAAGAGAAGTCCTGTGAGAAAAGAGGACTAAGCATCTACAAGCAGCAGGTGGTTCAATCTTGGCAAGATTTGTGGACTTCAACTTCCAGAAATTCCCAATCAGCAATCCACTAGTCGAAGTTCCACAAGTCTTAAATTTGCCTTGGTGGGACACCCCTGATCTACAACAAGCCAACCATCATCATCCAAGTGTCACCAACTCTCCGAAATGCTTGGTTTAACCAAGCATTCTTTAGTTTACTTTACTTTATTGTCATTGCATCTCGTACAACGAAATCAAACGCCATCTTCAGTGCACATCATGACCATGAAAATAAACACAAACGCACATCCTTCACCCTCCACACATTGAACCGAAAACCCCCAACACCACACCAACACTGCATTACACAGTATAATTCAAAAGAGCTACTGCCCTGGGATAGAAGCTGTTTTTCAGCCTATTTGTCCTTGTTTTTATTGTCCTGTACCATCTGCCAGATGGTAATAGTTCAAAAAAAGGGTGCCCAGGATGAGATGGATCTTTGAGAATGTTTTGAACTTTCTTAAGGCAGCGGGAGCTATAAAGCTCTTCTGAAGTGGGGAGAGGGCAACCAATATCTTCTGGGCAATGACCTTAACCCTCTGGTGCACTGTCCTATCTGCCCCAGTGCAATTGGCAAACCATACAGAGGTGCAGTAAGTTAAGATACTCTCTGTGGTGCAGTGGTAGAAGGTCCCTAGCAGTTTTCAATTCAGTTATTGTTTTTCTGAGAAGCCTCAGGTAGTCTAATCTCTGCTGGGCCCTTTTGACCAGGGCTGCAATGTGAGCCCTCCAGGTCAGGTCCTCTTTTAAGATAACACCCAGAAACTTAAAACTGGCCACTTGCTCCACTCGGTCTCCATTGATAAGCAAGGGCTGGATGTCTGATCTGTTCCTTCTATAGTCCACTATAAGCCTTGGAAAACAGGTTGATCCCCTTCTCTCTGGGGCAGCCCCTCAAATATTGGAAGACTGCTATCATGTCTCCCCTGGTCCTTCTCTTCACTGCAACCGTTCTTCGTATGTTTTAGCCTCCAGTCCCCTCATCATCCTGGTTGTTCTTCTCTGCACTCTTTCTAGAGTTTCAACCTCTTTATAATATGGTAACCAAAACTGGATGCAGTACTCCAGGTGTGGTCTTACCAAGGCTTTATAGAGTGGTATTAGTACCTCACTTGATCTTGATTGTATACATTGGTTGTAAGCGAAAGAACTGGTTGTAAAGTCACTTCCCCCCTCCCCAATGCAGCTGTGACTTCAAACAGTCATTAAATGAATGGTTGTAAGTCAAAGATGACATGTATTATCGAAGGGACCAATGCCTGACCTCTCATTTGGCTGCTCTTAGCATGGTTCATCTTCATCCACTCCTCTTTCCTTTTTTCCAGCCTGGCAGGTTACACCGCCATTTCCAGTTGTGGATTGCAAAAGCAGCCCTTTAATTAATTACCAAAATCATCCGCAGCTCTTATTCAGGAAAAAATATTCAGGCCCAAAACCGTCCTGAGTGCTTTATCCCTTGCCCCACCTGTGGTTTTAATCCCTGGGCCAAGGATGCCTTTGAAGATCTGAAGAAAGACAGATTCATCCATCTTTTGCCATCGTTTATCTGTATGTTGGACTGGTTTTTATCGCAACTTCTTCCTTGTGAGCTGCCTAGTCAGCAGGCATAGATGTTTAATAAACTAGCTATGGAGATTCCTAATCATCCAAGTCATGGTTGTCCCCAAAGGTGTTTTTTTTATTTTCCCCAAAAGACAACTGGACTTTCTTGCTTGTTTCTTTCCCCCTTTTAAAACATTCCAAAGAACTAAAGAAGCTTCTTCTTGGATAAAAAACAAATGTTTTCAAAGAAAAGGAAAAAAAACCCCGAGAAAGTCCAATTGCCTTTTTGCAAAATAATTTGTTTAATAAATTACTAACATTAACACCAAAAACAAAAAATGCACGCTTACAATCACCACCTTAGCAAATGCTTCAACTACTGTTACTCTGCTTGCTGGTTCAAAATACACCCTTCTCCTTATCAAACCATCCCTAACCGTTTTCCTTTCTGTGTCTTTTTTTTTTTAATGAAAGTTTCCTGCTAGAAATTCATTACACATCGTCAGGGCATGCTGCAGAGGGGGTATTCAGCAGGTTCTGGCCAGTTCTGGAGAACTGGTAGCGGAAATTTTGAGTCGTTTGGAGAACCAGCAAATGCCACCTCTGGTTGGCCCTCCCCCCTTCTATTCTCTGCCTCCTATTGAGTCCCAGCTGATCAGCTGGGTCTTCTTTGGTTGCCCTGCACAGGAGAACGGAGTTGGAAAGCAGGTTAGTGGGATGGGGAGCAAATGGGGTTTTGCAATAACCTTCCCCTGGTATGCCCACCAAGCCATGCCCACCACACTCACCAAGCTACACCCACAGAACCGGTAGTAAAAAATTTGAATCCCACCACTGGCATGCTGGCTCTTCACACACTCTGTAAACAGCTGCTGGAATCTCTACCCACCAGATGCCTATAAATAACAAACCCTTTGCCCTGTTGAAGGGGGTAGTGGCAGGGCCTCCTGCCCCAGATCAAATCCAAATTCCTGAACCTAGGACCACAAATAGAGACTGGAAAATTAGTTAAGCGATGCGATCGTTCAATGAGGAGTCGTATGGCGGCAGCTGATGCTGTGACCTTTTTGGAGGTGGTCATGAAGCGAGACATCCCATGTGACTGTGGCTTGCAACCTCCGGCCAGCTTCCCCCTTTGCTGATGTGGAGGATCATAAATGATGACCACGTGATGGAAGGATGATGCAGTTGTCATAAGTGTGAGCCCGGCTGCCATGGGCCTGGACTGTGATCACATGACCTCAAGGGATGTAATGGCTGTTAAGTAGAGGACTGATCGTAGGTCACTTTTTTTCAGTGAAAATTTTGAATGGCCTGCGCTGGACCAAGCTAGCATTATGCCCAGCCGTGTGGTTCTGCAGTCCAGCCCATCAAGTTGCCCCACGTCCTTCTCTTTGCTTACCAGAATAACAAGAGCTGGAAGGACCAATAACATTCCAGACAAATGGCTGTCCAGTCTCTTCTTAAAAATCTCCAGGGACAGAGCACCCACAACATCTGGAGATGAAGTCAGTCCACTGATTAATTGTTCTCACTGTCAGGAAATTTCCCCTTAATTCTAGGTTGGATCTTTCTTTGATAAGCTTCCATCCATTATCCCAAAGGTGCTTTTTTCAAGAGGCAACTGGACTCTTGTTTTTCTTTGAAGACGTTTTCGCTTCTCATCCAAGAAGCTTCTCCAGCTCTGCTCTGCTGAAGAAGCTCTGCTGAAGAAGCTTCTTGGATGAGAAACGAAAACATCTTCAAAGGAAAGCCTTTCTATGCCTCTTGAGAAAGCATCTTCGGGACAACCATGACCTGGATGACGGAGAATCTTCAGACATTTCCATCCATTACTTTTTTTTCTCTCCTGCCTTCAGGTGTTTTGGAGAATAAACCATCCCCTCTTCCATGTGGCAGCCCCTCAAATAGTTGAAATAGGCCTTCTCTATTCCAGTCCCTTTGGTACCAAATCCTACTTTAGGATTAGCCATACTCACGTGATGGGGCTGTCACATTTCTCACAGGTGTGCAGCTTCTGAGCGTTCCCTGCCGTAGTGCTGCTGACCGGCTTGTGCAAACTGGGAGAGAGCTGGCTGGGGAAATGGCTTGCCCTGCCCTCTGTCAAAGCAGCACAGAAGAAGGTACATTAGAAAACATGATTTTTTTTAAAAAAAAAATACTGGTTTTAAAACAGGGGTCCCCAAACTTGACAGCTTTAAGACTTGTGGACTTCAACTCCCATAATTCCTCCTCCAGTCATGTTAGTTCAGGAATTCTAGGAGTTGAAGTCCACGAGTCTCAAAGTTGCCAAGTTTGGAGATCCCTGTTTTAGACAGATGGTTTTATTTATTTTTATTTTATTTATTTATTTGATTTGTCAATCACTTACAACAGGAGTCTTCAAACTTGACAGCGTTAAGACTTGTGGACTTCAACTCCCAGAATTCCTCCTCCGGTCATGTTAGCTCAGGAATTCTGGGAGTCGAAGTCCACAAGTCTTAAACTTGCTGAGTTTGAGGACCCTTGCTTTAAAGAATGTACAATCCTATGTATATCAACCCAGAAATTAAGGTGGTTTTTTTTTTCTTCTTCTCAATGAAAAATCACATCTGCAGCCTCAAAAGAAGTATTTCACTGAATGAATACTTTTTCTTCTTTCAGTGTCAGTGTTAATAGCTGAAGCAAGTTCAGGATGGCGCATTGAGCAGGCCAATGCATCTGCACAGGTTTAGAAGGGAAACATGATTGTTTATAATTTTCTTGTTTCCTTTCCTCTGAAGAAAAAGTGGCATCCATCAGAAACCTCCATGCCCTTACATTATTAAAACTACCAATTAAAAGTCTGTCAGCTGAAAGCTTTCCGCTGATTACTGTAGTCTGTCAACAAAGATTATAGCCCATCCAGAGGCTGGTTTAAAATGCTGGTTTATCTGCATTTTGAATTTAAGTTTCCTCCCTTATTTGCTTCCTCCCTCCCTCCCCGCCCCCACCACACACAAACAGGGCAGCAAACTAGGCCAGCCATAAAAGGAACAAGACCTGTTCATATTATTATGACAAAAACAAAAAGTTGTGATTTGATGCTAATGCCTTCTTTTACTGCAACAGAGTGTCAGAAGTCAATGCTGCTTATCTTTCCTTTCTTCTCCTTCCTCACTTCTCTTCCCCCTCTTCTTCCCCACTGCTTTTCCATTTGCTTTTGTATCTCATAATAGTTTATAACTCAATAAAAATGTTAAAACTGGAAGGAACAAGACTTTTATCCCATGAGATTATTACATGGTCGCAATGAATAAAGGCCGATCTACCAAATTTAATGTTGCCAAGTTTCTCATATATTTTTTCTCTCTAGTTGGTTTGTTCTATCTTATTTCCAACCCTCACACCTTGTGATTTTGAAAAGAAGAGAAAACAAGCTCATTTTATGCTATTAGAAGCATTTCCCATAATCATATTTTTGCAAGCATGTATTTCTATAACATACACAAGAAAAAAAACTACTACAACAGAAAACACGAGATCGGAACACGTCTGGATTAAAATGCAAAGCCAGTTGTGCCATGTGTCTTCATTCTATCCCCAGATAAGTACCCTGCCCACCCTCTGCCTCTTTCACCTTTTTCATCCAATTCCAGAGCCACCTGGAGTAGGCGGAAAGTGCTGGATTGCCGTGGTGCAGCCCTTGTATCACGGTTTTCCTGCATCAGCTTGTAGACCTCCGAGTCTCCCTCCAAGTGGTTCATGGTTGGCTCCGTATCCAAGCTGAGAGAGACAAAACAAGTACAGTCAAGCTTAGGATGAAGGGGAAAAAAATACCTCAAGGTTTCCATCCAGGAGGACAGGACAAACTAGTATTTCATCCCTTTACAGTGTCTGAAAGAAGAGGGATGACCAGAATAGGGGCTGAGTGCAGTCCTTGTAGGCTGCTCGTCTCCAGAGGTACATATGTTATTATCACGATGCTACTTGTTTGACAATGGAACTCATGTAGGACTTTCCTTGCTCCAGACAGGACAAGATTTTAGAAAGTGACGGTTTTCTATCCAGGTTTAAAGTCAGAAAAACGTTGATCTCTACCCTTTCACTGTTTAAGAAGTATCTCTAGTGCTTCTGCTCTCTTATCTCTTCCAATATCTCCAGTACGTCTGTTCTCTCTCTCTCTTCCTCTCTGGAAACTAGATCCACCACAACCGGCAAAAGAAGTCAGTGAAGATCCAGGACGCTCCTTGAGACATGTAAATGGGATGACAGCCGAGAGGCTCCCTCTCCCATTGGCTGAACCCCAAGAGAAAAGCTTATCCAGGCATGTCCTTCAACACTTGTCCAAACGGCTCACCTACAGGAAGTGGGTCGTTTTGTAGAAGCACACGAGTACGGTAGTAAGGTAGCACCTGCACCGCTTCTTTCTGCCAGAACCAGCCCCCTGGACTCTAACCAGGTTTAGGAAGGCTGCGAATTAACCCTCCTCCCAGCAATAGCGAATTTGGTAGCCCTCTCACCACAATTTTTCTTTTCTTCTTCCTCTGGTCCTTGGAGTTGCTCGGAGTCAGTCTTGCTGCGTCTCCCGTTGTGAGAGAACAGGCAGGACTCTCCCTCAAACCTACAATCCTTAGACCTGCCCTGTCTCGACCTTCGTCAGCAACTCTGACGAAGTGTGTGATTAACCCTCACACTTCCTGGCCCAATAAGGAGTGCAGTAAATGATGCCTAGAAAGTACATTTTGCAGATCTGGGAGGCTTAGACACAATAGAATAGGAAGAAGGCTTCCTGACAAGGAAGGAAACTTTCCCCCAGCACCAAAATGAGTTGGGTTAGTTAGTTTATTTTCAGAGTGCAGAGTTCCAGGCACAAATTTTATTACTAAAATCTGAAAATATAAAGAGGTTATGATAAAAGAGTATTTACCAGGTATAGGAAGTGAGTATTTGGAAAACTGTTTGATTAAGAACACACCGACTAAGTAATTAGAAATGTTTGTTTTTACGTTTATTGGTTATGTATATCTTTTTGGTTTTGTGTTTTACGAAATGTTTTGTATTATGTATTTTTTTTTAATGTCTAATAAAGTTTATTTTAAAATTTTAAAATAAATAAAATCAAATCTGATAAAATACAATTTAAAATGAAATTGGAATAAGGTTTAAAATGAAATTGGAATAAAATACAATCATTTAATATAGAGATAAATAAAATAGGATACAATTATATTTCGGTATCATCCCTGCAATCTACCCCAATCAGTCCCACACCAAAATGAGTAAAACACTGGATGGAGTGTTTTCCTTTGCCCATCTCTAGCAACTGCCAGCCTCTCTTGAGAAATAAGCAGAATTTACCAGAGATAAGCACAATCCGCTTTCATGTTCCAACTACTTGGTGATTCAGAAACTTATGTTTTTACATATCTCCTAAAATAACAGTTTGAGTGGTTTTTGTGTGTGTGTGTGTGTGTGTGTCCCCGGCACAGGAGAAATCAATCTAAAATGGAGGTTCTCAGCTACCACAACTGAGGGGGTGGTGGGGTGGGAGGAGGGGAGAATGATCTGAGGTACATTTTCTGTTAATATGGCAGTGGCTTTACTGTATGTTTTTTTTTCTTGAACAATTAAGAGCCAGCCATGTCATAGCTAAGAAAGATCATCAGAAGAAAAACAAAGTATGGGGCACTATCGATGGCTCTCAACTTTTCCTGCGTCTATAAAGACTTTGAGAAGAACGCATTAAAAATTATAAGTGGAATTGTCATCTTTCTTTTTCCTTTTTAGGACTAAAATTAAAAGAAAACACATCAATATAACCATTAGTGCAAATTGCAGGTGTAAAATGGCAACCTCCAATTATCCACTGGCTCTTGTTTTATTTCCCTAGTAATTTTATTTAGAAAGAACATTAAAAGATATAGAAAGGAAGGAAAGAGGAAGGAAGGAACGAAGGAAGATAAAAAAGAACCCAGCCACCCCTTTAAGGAAATAAGATTCCGATTCATTGCTGTTATTTTATTTTGAAATGAAAACACCACAATTCATAAACATTAGGTAACACAAAATGCAGGAAGCTGCCTTACTGCCAGGCCATTTGTCTCTATGGTAGTGTTTACTCCAATTGGGACCTGCTTTCCAGTTCCTAAGGCTTTACTATCATTGTTTGCAAGCAGGTGTTCAACTATTCCTGAATAATGGCAGGAATGGGTTGCCAGTTTTTCTGTTTTGAATGGGTGGTGAAGATTTGAGAAACCTTTCTCTGGAAAGACCATTAAAGCAAACGGGCGCTATTCCTGTGCTGAAAAATGAACAATGCCCCAAGAGCTGCATGTTTGATCATCTGAAAACCTACGATATAGACTTGACTTGGGGAAGCTGAAAAACATCTATCGAAAAACAACTCACACTGGACCAGCATGGCAGATTGTGGTCCACCAGCTTCAATGGAGAGAGGCTTCCATCTTGCGTTGGGTTCATTGGGACTGGGCATATGACAATACTCTGACGACGACTATGTTCATATATTTAGTTCAAGGCAGCCACGCCCAAACTCTTGTCAATAGCTCTTTTATGCTGCTTCTTGAAGAGACTTGTGTATCAGTAATTAAAAAAGGGAAAGACACACATGCCCTTCCTTTTATCAATAAGGAAGGAGCAGAAAACACACCCAAAGGAAGGGTGTGTAGCTTGGCAGTGCAAGGATGTAAGTGATGAAACTGGACAACGCAGATCAAGGTACAGCTACCTTGATTGAGCTATTTCTGGCTAGCATAAGATTCTTTAATCTACTGGCTAATAAATGGGCCTTGACAAGCTTCCCCTAACCAGGCACCCTCCAAAAATATTGGATTTCTACTCTCCAGGTTTTGAAGCATTTCTAGCAGGACTACCAGGCTCTGTAACAGCTTTGCTCCCTATGCCCTCCGTAGTTATCTGTATTCATTTATTTATTTTGTCATGTTTATCTAGTGTAAAATTTGAGGTGGTGACTCTTTGAGGGCCTTATGCAACGAAATTTCACTTTAATGTATGCCGATTAATGTACATTCAAAGTCACAATAAAGTTATTCTCTTCTCCATTTTCTTTTTTTCTTCTTCTCCATTTTCCATTCTATTCCATTCTATTATTTCCTATTCTATTCCATTCCATTCCATTCTAATGTACTGTAGTCCCATCCCATCCCATCCTATCCTATCCTATCCTATCCTGGTAAACTCACAAGATTCATTTTTCTCGCCGCATACATATATACATCCGAACTAGTTAGTTAGTTAGCTTGTAATAAATATTATCAAATATTTAATAATATAATAGTTTGTAATAAATATTAATAGTTTACAATATTACCAAATATTGTAATGCATAAACTATATGTTTATGTAGTGTACCTTTGAGAGCTATTAAAATGAAATTTCCGATTAGTGTACATTCAAAGTGACAATGAAGTTATTTAAGTCTAACTCTAAGTCAGGTTTACCTTGCTGACAAGGGACAAGGAACTGAAGAAGGGAGGGACCAAATTCAGGAGGTCAGGGGCCACGCCTAGAATTCTTTGGTGGATTTTGCCTGAAGACAAGCGTTCCATCTTCCTGGTACGATGACTCTTGGACCACCAAGACTTACATTCTTCTGATAAAGTAAAGGTAAAAGCTCCCCTCGCACATACATGCTAGTTGTTTCCGGCTCTAGAAGACGGTGCTCATCTCCGTTACAAAGCCAAAGAAGTGCCAGCGCTGTCCGAAGACGTCTCCGTGGTCATGTGGCCAGCAGGACTAAACACCAAAGGCGCACAGAACGCTGTTCCCTTCCCACCAAAGGGGTCCCTATTTTTCTACTTGCATTTTTTACATGCTTTCAAACTGCTAGGTTGGCAGAAGCTCAGACAAGTAACAGGAGCTCACTCTGTGACACGGCACTAGGGATTTGAACTGCCGACCTGCTGACCTTTCTGATCGACAAGCTCAGTGTCTTAGCCGCTGAGCCACCGCGTCCCTTATTATTAATAACATATAATTTAATAATAAAGCCGACCACTTAGCATCATTCGCAGAAGGGTTTTTACAAACAGATTATTTTCTGAACACCTGTGAAGCAACTGCTTTTCTTTCAGAGAATCCTGGCTTGCCAGCAGGGGGAAGAAAGTAATACAGTACTGGTTCATATACCTATGTATACAGTTACTACAGCACTAAAAAAAATGTGACTCACAACTAATCTTCACACACACGCAACCATCATAGCATCCTCCTGGTCATGTGGTCCAAATGCAGGCGCCTGGCAACCAGCACGTATTTATAATTATTGTGGCAACCCCAGGTCATGTGACTACTGGCTTCTCACTGCCAGCGAAGTCAATAGGGGAAGCCAGGTTGGCTTAACAACTGCATTATTCGCTTTACGACGGCAATGATTCGCTTAATGACTGTGGGGGGAGGGAGGAAAGGTCATTAATATGAGGGGCAATTCATTTAGCAGCCGCCCTGCTTAGCCATGGAAATTCTGATCCCAACTGTGGTCATAAGTTAAATGCTACTTCCAGGTACAAAGCTGCCAGTCACTGAATGTGGTCAGGAAATTAAAGAACTACAACAATGCAACTGAAGCACCAATTGTTTCTGAGTCCCTCTCTCTCCCTCCTGCTCTCCTCTCGCTCTCCCTCCCTCTCTCCTTCCCTCCCTCCCTCTCCTCTCCTCTCTCCCTCCCTCCTTCTCTTCCTCTCCCCTTCTCCTCTCCCTCCCGCTCTCTTCTCTCTCCATCCCACTTCTCTCTCTCTCCTTCCCTCCTGTCTCCCCCTCCTCTCTCCTGCTCTCTCCCTCCCTCTCTCCTTCCCTCTCTCCCTCTCCTCTCTCCCTCCTTCCTCTCCCCTTCTCCCCTCCCTCCCGGTCTCTTCTCTCTCCATCCCTCTTCTTCTCTCTCTCTCTCCTTCCCGTCTCCCCCTCCTCTCTCCTGCTCTCTTCTCTCTCCCTCCCTCTCCCTCTCCTCTCTCCTTCCCTTCCTCTCCCCTTCTCCCTCCCTCCCACTCTCTTCTCTCTCCATCCCTCTTCTTCTCTCTCTCTCTCCTTCCCGTCTCCCCCTCCTCTCTCCTGATCTCTTCTCCTCCCTCCCTCTCCCTCTTCCACTCCTCCTTCCCTTCCTCTCCCCTTCTCCTCTCCCTCCTGCTCTCTTCCCTCCCTCCCTCCTTCTCCCTCCCTCCCTCCCCTTCTCCTCTCTCCCTCCTGTTCTCTTCTCTCTCCATCCCTCTCCTTCTCTCTCTCTCTTCCCTCCTTCTCTCTCCTCCCTCCTCCCTCTCCTCTATCTCCTTCCCCTCTCTTCTCTCTCCCCCTCCCTCCTTCCCTCCCTCCCTCTCTTCTCTCTTTTCCTCCCCCACCCTCGTGTACACCGACACTCCTGTTTGCTTTGAAGGTCCAGAGTTAGTGATGGAGCTTGAATTCCTTGCACAAACCATCAAAATGATGAGATTCTTCTTAAGACCTTAGAAGGCTGACTACAATCAAACCAAATAAATCACTGGTTTGACTCCAGGAGCTAAATCCGATCCAGATGCAACTGATCCCCAATTGCCATCTCCTCACAACTTGCTCTGACTTCAAATACTAATTTGAAAGCTGGAAAGGGGAAGGTGTTCAACCTTTCTCTCCAACTCTTTCCTGGACTTTCCTGGCTCACCATTAAAAAGATACGATTGGGAAAGAATTTAGTTAAAATAATTTATCCGTTTATATTTCTCCCACTACTCCATGGAAACTTGGAAAGGTAATTTAAGACTTTTTTTTTTTAAACTAACTCCTACAGCTACTTTAAAGTAAAGTAAAAAGTGTTGGAAGATCTACAGATAGAATCTGAATGTCACCTTTGGCAATCCCTTGCATATTTTAAGTCATTGTTATGGCCATTCAATGCTAAGCCAGCACCATTTCTATACAGCACGAGAGAGAAAACGTACTAAGAGCTTCCAAACAAGCTGCAGTGTACTATATTTTGAACAAGGATCTCCTAGGATAAAAGTGTCCAAACTTGTCAACTTTAAGACTGGTGGACTTGAACTCCCAGAATTTCCCAGCCAGTCATGACATCCACCAAGACTTCAAGTTGGCAAGGTTGGAAATCTTGGTCCTAGAAAATTCTCCCACTTAGGTCCATTAGAAACCAGGCAAAGTTACCTGTATCTGCGGTTATAGGAAGATGGGCTTCTTTCCTGGTCCTTCCTGATCTCCCCAGGGTTGGAGAAGGAGTATCTACCAGGCGATGGAGAGCCGTTTAATGGAGGCAACATTGTCACTGGAGACACCCTGGAATGGGTGAAGTTTCTTGGTTCCGGTATCTGACGTAGTAGAAAAGAGACAGTAGGATGACATTACATTAAAAAAGGCCACTAGAATTGCTAACGAAGATGACTGCCACAATCAATCACAGAACACTTTGCAAATATAACATTTTATAACAGATAGAACTAAACTGATACTACATGTGTGTGTGTCTCTATATCTATCTATAACTATCATCTCTCTCTCTCTCTCTCCTTTATTATTTTAAAAATAATAGAATAGATTAGAATTCTTTACTGTCCAAGTGTGATTGGATGCACAAGGAATTTGTCTTGGTGCAAATGCTCTCAGTGTACATAAAATAAAAGATACATTCGTCAAGAGTCAAGAATCATTAGGTACAACACTTAATGATAGTCATTGGGTACAATAAGCAATCAAAACATATTAGGAAATGGTCAGTATAAATCATTAGGATACAAGCGACAGTTACAGTCATACAGTCACAAGTGGGAGGGGATGGGGATAAGGAGTGATGAGAAGATTAACAGTAATAGTAGTGAAACTTTGTAAATAGTTAAACAGTGTTGAGGGAATTATTTGTTTAGCAGAGTGATGGATTCGGGGAAAAAACCGTCCTTGTGTCTAGTTGTTCTGGTGTGCAGTGCTCTGTAACGTCGTTTTGAGGGAAGGAGTTGAAACAGTTTATGTCCGGGATGTGAGGGGTCTGTAGACAATTTCACAGCCCTCTTTTTGACTCGTGCAGTTTACAGGTCCTCGATGGAAGGCAGGTTGGTAGCAATTTTTTCTTCTGCAGTCCTAATTACTCTCTGAAGTCTGTGTCTGTCTTGTTGGGTTGCAGAACCAAACCAGACAGTGATAGAGGTGTAGATAAAAGCAGCGAACATACCCAACACTCCTCCCTCCTCTTTTCCCCACAACAACAACAACAACAAGGTGTATTAGGCTGGCTTTCATGCCTAAGGCAGGACTTGAACTCACAGTTGCTCAACTTGCTACAGCATAGAAACTCCCCAATTACAGGTATTCAGTTTTGCAAACGTTCATTATTAAACCTCCAGGGACCAAGCTGTTTGTCTTTTGGGGAGGGAGGCTAAACAATGGTGATAAACTCTAGTAACATAGGCCTGAGGCTAAGAGACAGATCGATCCCTGTGCATTTCAGCCGTTGGTCCTACAAAAATATACAAGAATCTCACAACCCACCTTCTCCTAGGTCTAGGATCTAAGCCAATGATAATGAACCTTTAGGGCTTGGTTCAGAATTCTGTCTCTATCTCCTCTGTCTGTCTGTCTCTCTGTCCGTCCGTCCATTCCCCCCCACCCCCACAAAAGACCCCCGTCCGTCCATTCCCCCCCCCCACCCCCACAATTCTCTATCTCCCCCTCTATTTAGGCCACCTGAACCGCAGCACTTGGCTTCGGGTGTTGATGAATGCTGTCATGGTGTGTCACCTTTGACACCCAAGTCATAGGTTTCCCATCACTGTCCTAGACCCTTAATTTAAAAAAAAACCGAAAGATATTTAAAGGCTAGGTTTAACCCAACGATCCAAATTCTGCATCAAGAAAAGGCAAGATTTGGCCACCTGGATAAATGATGCAAAGTTAGATAAATAACCACACAGGAAGGAAGGAAAATGGGGCAGTTAAAAGGGAGATGGAGTGAAATGTCTCACCCCCACCCACCCCCCCACCCCAAAAAACCCCACAGGAATGCAATCTGGCTAACTTGGCTATTAAAGATTTCAGTAAGCCTCGCCAACAGTCTTTCAAATAAATCTTCACAACCAGCCACGGAAGCTAGAAATATGTTTCTACAAAACTCTGCAAGTCTCAGCTACCTGCCAAACTGCGTATCCCACATCCCTGGTTTTTCTGCACCCTTGTAACTGTTACGAAGACACCGGACTGGGCTGCTGGGGGTTCGCAGGGGTTTGGAGACCTCCCAAATCCCACTCCTGGCTGGCCTACCCTGCTCCTCCCTTCCCCTCCCCAGAGTCCCCAGGTGGCCCATTTTGGATGCAGGTAAGTACAGGGTCCACACACAGAGGTTCAGGGAAGACAAAAAAATGGGGCTCCCAGAGTTTGGGAAGGCCGGAAATGGGCCTCTGGAGCCCGGGAGGGACAAAAATGCCCGCCCCCCTGGTGCAGGAGGCTGAGTAGGCCACGCCCACCATGGCCCACCCACCCAGCAACTGGGCAGAGAACTCCTCGCTAAATTTTTTGAAGGCTACCCTTGCGTGAACACATAAACACAGAGGGTCAAGTTCTATCAAGTCTAAATGTTCCATAGAGCCACTTCACCCTTATCCAGTAATCCCCTGATAAGCCAAAATCTTTCCTGAAGAGCAGAACGCAAGCTTTCTATTGTGAGTAGAATAGTTGGGGGGGGGGTTTGGGGTGGGGGTGGACATGAAACTAAAGACAGAAAGAAACCTCTTCTCAACTTTTATCCCAAACCAGAAGGAGAATCCTCACCAATACTGTTTTAAAGGCTATTAAACGTTTTTAAACACATGTATTTGAGAAAGAGAGGTATTAAAGGTAACGGCTTATCCTGGCTTATTATCGATCATTTATTAAGACTAGCCAAGAGGAAAACTCTTGAGAACTCTGCACAGGTCCTACCGTTGATCTTACAGGATTTTAATTGCTCCAAAGAAGAGCAATTAAGATGATTAAAGGCCTGGAGGCTAAAAACCTATTAAGAACGGTTGGAGGATTTGGGTTTGGCTAGTTAGAGAAAAAAAGGACTGGGGAGGATATGATAGCAGTATTCCAATATTTGAAGAGCTGTCACAAAGAAGAAGAGGGGGTCAATTTATTTTCCAAAGCACCTGAGGGCAGGACAAGAAGCAACGGATGGAAACTAATCCAGGAGAGAAGCAACCGAGAACTAAGGAGGAATTTCCTAACAGTTAGAACAATTAATCAGTGGAACAGAAGTTGCCTTCAGAAATTATGGATGCTTCATCACCGGAGGTTTTTAAGAAGAGACTGGACAGTCACTTGTCTGAGATGGTATAGGGTCTTCTGCTTGAGAAGGGGGCTGGACTAGAAGACCTCCAAGGTCCCTTCCAGCTCTATTCTGATTCTAATTTCAAAGCCAAATGCAATCAAGCAGATAGGGAAGGTTGTCATGTCAGACATATCTTACTACATCTTTGTGTAGACACTTGGAATGCTCTTATTTCATTCTCAGTTCCCTCCCTGTAGAATGCCAACCGATAGGAAGGGTATCCACACAACGACGACTGCTTAACTGCTGTGCAGAGATAACTAACGGTACCCCACTACAGTACCACAAAGTCAACCACAACGAGTCTTTCCCATTCATTTCCCACAGGCTTTAGAAGGTGTGCGTTACCTCAGCGGAAGAAAATGCGCCCTTCATTGCATTGAAGGTTCTTTGAAGCAACCCAACAGGAGAGACACAGACTCCAGAGAGTAATTAGGACTGCAGAAAAAACAATGGCTACCAACCTGCCTGCCATGGAGGACCTGTATTCTGCATGGGTCAAAAAGAGGGCTGTGAAAATATCTATAGACCCCTCACATCCCCGACATAAACTGTTTCAACCCCTCAAAATGACACTATAGAGCACTGCACACCAAAACTAGACAGTTATTTCTCGAACGCCATCACTCTGCTAAACAAATATTTCCCTCAACACTGTCCAACTATTTACTAAGTCTGCATTACTATTACTGTTAATGTTCTTATCACTCCGTATCCTCCCACTTGTGACTGTATGACTGTAACTTGGTCGCTTGTATCCTTACGATTTATACTGACTGTTTTCTAGTATGATTTGATTGCTTATTTGTACCCTATGACTATTATTAAGTGTGGCACCTGATGATTCTTGACTCTTGATGAGTGTATCTTTTCTTTTATGTACCCTGAGAGCATTTGCACCAAGACAAATTCCTTATATGTCCAATCACACTTGGCCAATAAAGAATTCTATTCTATTCTATTCTATTCTATTCTATTCTATTCTATTCTATTCTATTCTATTCTATTCTATTCTATTCTATTTCTATTTCTATTTCTATTTCTATTCTATTTTCTATTCTATTTCTATTCTATTTTCTATTAAGTGTTGTCCCTGATGATTCTTGACTCTTGACGAATGGATCTTTTCTTTTATGTACACTGAGAGCATTTGAACCAAAGACAAATTCCTGGTGGGTCCAATCACATTTGGCCAATAAAGAATTCTATTCTATTCTATTCTATTCTATTCTATTCTATTCTATTCTATTCTATTCTATTCTATTCTATTCTATTCTATATTCTATTCTATATTCTTATTGTACTCTATGACTCTCATTAAGTGTTGTCCCTGATGATTCTTGACTCTTGACAAATGCATCTTTTCTTTTATGCACACTGAGAGCATTTGCACCAAGACAAATTCCTTGTGTGTCCAATCACACTTGGCCAATAAAAGAATTCTCTTCTATTCTAAAAGAATTCCACTAGATAGCATTATCAGAACAAAGACAGCCACTTGTGCTAGGGAGTATTCCAGATTGGCTCCAGAATAGTGCTAAAATTAGATGTGTAACCCACGCTGAACTCATTTCCTGAAAGGGTGCGTGTAGGGGGTGGGTGTGGGGAGAGGAACACATTCTTGGATGGATACTCATCCTTGTTAATCCTTGCCCTGAAGCCTTGGGTGGACCTATCTGATGGCCTGATGGGGCAACAGATAGCCCAAAAGTCATCCGGTGGGAACACTCAGACAAAGCCAGCTCCTGACCAGAAGAGGGCACTCAAATTTTTTGAGCTTTTCTAGCGCTGCGGGGAGTATCGCTCGGTATAGCCAAATTAGAAAGGGCTGCAGTAGCAGCAACAGCGGGGGAAAGAACAAAAAGGAAGAGTGAAGAGCTTGATCCCCTGAGTTTAATCCATTAAGTATTTAGTTTAAGAGAAAAAATGTAGGATGTAAGACATAAGGTGGGGGAATTTATGGCTTGGAAACCCTACACTGGAGAAGAGCTGGGCTATAGTTGAAATTCTAGAACTAGAAAACCTTGAATTACGCCATCTTCGGTCTGATTTAAGCATGGTATATAAAATCATACATTGCAATGTCCTACCTGTCAATGAATACTTCAGCTTCAACCATAACAACACAAGAGCACACAATAGATACAAACTCAAAGTTAACCGCACCAAACTTGATTGCAGGAAATACGACTTCAGCAGTAGAGTGGTCAATGTCTGGAATACTCTACCCGACTCTGTAGTTTCTTCCCCAAACCCCCAAAACTTTAACCTTAGACTGTCTACTATTGACCTCACCCCTTTCCTAAGAGGTCTGCATAAGCGCACCAACGTGCCTACCGTCCCTGTCCTATTGTTTCTCTTATTCTTCTTTTATTTTTCTTATATGTACCCATTTCATGTATTCACAACTATGTATACACTTATACTTATTATCTTGTAAACAATTGGCAAATCAAATAAATAAATAAATAAATAAAATATAGTCATTTACAACAACTGAATATGAATCAACAGAGAGAGAGTTAATTTCTAATGTGGCTCTGTATTGCATTAGAAAATAACTTCGAAGTTTCAAAGTAGCTCAGGCAATATTACAGGGCGGGATGGGGTATATGTGTGTGTGCGACAACAGCTCCCACGAAGATGGTAGTTTACTTAAACAACAGTTTAATGACTATCAAAGTCACTGAAAAAGTGACTTATGATAATTTTTTTCATTTATGATTGTAGCTGTCGATGGAGATTCTCAATCCTCCAGGTCATGGTTGTCCCAAAGGTGCTTTTTTTTCAAGAGGCAACCCAAATTCCTTCTTTTTTCTTTGAAGACGTTTCGCTTCTCCTCCAAGAAGCTTCTTCAGCTCTGACTTCCCCTCCATCCAGTCAGAGCTGAAGAAGCTTTTTGGAGGAGAAGCGAAATGTCTTCAAAGAAAAAACAAAAACCAGAAAGTCCAGTTGCCTCCTGGAAAAAAAAAAAGCACCTTTGGGTTATGGTTGTAGCCACATCCCCAGGGACATGTGATCAAAATTCAGGCATTTGGCAACTGGCTCATATTTATGACGGCTACAGTGTCCTGGGGGTTACATGATCCCCTTTTGTGTCCTTCTGACAAGCAAAATATATGGGGCAGCCAGATTCACTTCACAATCATCTTACTTAACAACTGCAGTGATTTACTTAAGAACTGTAGCAAGAACGGTCATAAAAATGGGGCAAAATGACTGTCTTGCTTAGCAACAGAAATTTGGGGCTCAATTGTGGTCGTAAGTTGAAGACCACTTGTATTTAAGATGGGAAGCATCAGGAGGATGCTAGCTGGAGTACCCAAAATCTGGGATTTGGCTGTTGCTCATCCTCCACAATTCCTTTGCAATCTCCCATCTTGTATGACTGTAGTCATTTGCTTTAGCAACAACTATAAGCTACTTTCACACTCTTTTTAGAAATTTGAATCAAACTGAGCTTTGGTTGGTTGGGCTATTGGTCTATGCATCAAAAGCAATTTCCCTGAAATGCACTACTATTAAGCTGGTAAATGGTGAGCTCCCTTGCTGAGTTCCCAAAATCCAACCAATGTTCCTCAGCCAACTTGGGTGCCACAAGAGATAAGATACCTTTGCATCAAGGTGTTCTGACCCAAACCTGGTTCCAAGAGAGCAAACACAAGACAAAGGCAGCAGCACAACCTTTTAATGTTTCATCTATGAATCCTGTTTTCTTCACAGATAAAAGGCTGCTTCCAACTAATTAGCTCCGACAAGAAAGAGCCTTGCCAAGTTTTTGCAAGGCTGCCAAGAACAACAGATAAGAAATATTTTACAACTCAAGAGTCTTCAAATACCAACTAAGATACTGGAATGTCCACGAGGCTGGAGTTTCAAAATGTCTTTGCTTCCTGCAAAGTAGGTTCATTTCACAGCTGGCTTTTATCTTCTTGAAGGAGAGGCCATTACACTGCAGCCTTACTCCCGAGTCTCCCATGCTGTTGTAGCTGCTCTTTCCTACAAGCAATTCTGCGTGCACACACACTTGGCACAGGCTCCTCAGGAACCTCCTCATCGCTGCTGCCAGCCCCCACAATCTCTGAAGGCAGCAGTCCATTCCCTAATGGTCCTGGCCCCTCATCTGAGTCCTCGCTCTCCTCAGCCATCCGCACCTGCTGCCAGCTAACCACAATACAAGGTTATCACAAACAGCCCAGGCCATCAACACTGGTAACAAGACTGTAGCTCAGTAACAAAGAGTTCTGCGTACTAAACAATCTCAGGTGTAATCCCCAGCAACTTCAGGTAGAAGTAACCAGAGAGGCAAATGATGCAAAAGATCTTTACCAAAGATCTTGGAGAATTAGACAGACAGAGAGTCTGACTGAGTCATCTTTCTACATTCAGTACCAATTTTACCCCTTCAGGGCAAAGAATGAATTTCCATTCCATCTTAAGAGAAGCTGTAAAGGTTCGGATTTTACTGTTGAAAATATTACACCGAAAGTAGGCAAGATAAAAATCACTCCCGATTAGGAAAATACCTAATAGCGAAACGAGAAGTAGTTTCACTAATGACTCAAACGTTTTTAGAAGTTCTGAAATGCTTGACCGGGAAACAAGAATGCTTTGGTGCTGTGTGGGCTATAGGTTCCTTGGCTTAATTTGTGCCAACTCCACCCATTTCTAGTCAAAAAAACAGAGGTGGCCGTGGTGATGCGTGGCCCTGCTTTCTCATGACTGAATTATTAGAAGCGGCTCTGCATGGAATTCCCTTTGAAATACACCCAGAAATTTCAAAGGTCCTATAATGCTCTTAAGTGGAATTAGTCATTACGAACGTGCAACTCCCTTAGTTCAGCGTTCATGACTTACTTTGGGTCCAATTCAGAACGCTAGTCAGTTTCCAATGGCTTAAGGGTGAGGCTACTGAAAGGATGCCCCCCTTTCCTATAAGTTCCTTGCAGTAGTGGTGGGATTGAAATTTTTTTTACTACTGACTCTGTGGGCGTGGCTTGGCTTGGTGGGCATGACGGGAAGGATATACTGCAAAATCCCCATTCCCTCCCCACCCCACTAACCTGCTTTCCAGCTCCGTTCTCCTGTGCAGGGCAACCAAAGAAGACCCAGCCAATCAGCTGGGACTCGATGGGAGGCAGAGAATAGATTATTTGTTTCATAGAAGTTGGAATTCGAAGTCCAACCAGCCAGTTAAGGTCTCCCAGATAGGTGGTTGTCTAGCCCAGGGGTCTCCAACCTTGGCAATTTTATGACCAGTGGTGGGATTCAATTTTTTTTACTACTGGTTCTGTGGGTGTGGCTTGGTGAGCGTGGCAGGGGAAGGTTACTTCAAAATCCCTATTCCCTCCCCACCCCACTAACCTGCTTTCCAGCTCCGTTCTCCTGGGCAGGGCAACCAAAGAAGACCCAGCCAATCAGCTGGGACTTGGGAGGTGGAGAATAGATGGGGGCGGGGCCAGTCAGAGGCGGTATTTGCCAGTTCTCCGAACTACTCAACATTTCCGCTACTATGTAGACTTTTACAAAATAATAAATATATAAAGATGTACTTCTTTCTTATTATATCTACAAAATGATTTCAGGGTAGATGTGGGATGATAATATGAACTGTTATCAAATAAACTGTAAATTATGATTATCTTGTAAAACATGAATGAATAAAAGTATAGTCAAACGATTGATTAATAATGATACTAAGGTATTTAATTTTTGATTGAAAAGATGAGATTATATGCAATGTAATTGTAATTGAAGACTACGAAATGGAAGCACAAAACAATTTGTAAATCAACCGGCACACTGTATGTACACATATGGAAGATAGCTTGATGTTTTTATGTTTTGTTTGTTTATGTTTGTTTTTAAAAACCAATAAAAATTAAAAAGAAAAAAGATTTCCGCTACCGGTTCTCCAGAACTGGTCAGAATACCTGCTGAATACCACCCCTAGTTCCTTGGCTCATCAAGATCTTCTGGAAATGCAGAACTAGCATCGTTTTCACAAGACAAAACATCTGGATAGGAATAGAGAGACATCCCCCCCCAAGATCTGACTAAAGATGTTTGACAGAGCCAGAAGGTTACACACAATGCAGTAGGTGGTCCCCGCTGAGATGTTTTAAAAACATTTCTGAAACCAGCAGAAAATGGCATAACTGATTTTTTTGGGGGAGGTGGAGGGGGTGGATGATAACATCTGCTTAATTTCAGCGATAATTGGCGACCAGCTGAAAAGAAATTGCTTTGGGGCTACAATTTTTCCCTCCCCTCATGTAAACCATCGCATGCTTGAGGAACTCCGATGAATGAGGATTGTCTGCAAGGGTTTAGGATGGAGCCTTTGAGAAGATAATTCCCACTCTCCCTTTTTAAGCCAGAGAGGTCTGTCATAGGTATGTGGAAGAGTCACATTAATGGGCTTGTTTGCAGAGTACAGAGGATGGAGTCAGGCGTGCATTCCTGCCTTGTGTTTTTACTGCTCCCTAATTTGGTTGGCTAACCCTCTCCAAGACGCCAAGGAATTGCAGCTTATTATTATTCTCCCCTTATTCCTTTCAACTGCTACCGTAGAACAATTGGGATGAAAACAAGTGTGAACCATTTGCTAATAATCCGGTCTAAATGCAGTGTTCAAACCATGATAGCACATATATCTACTAGTATCAGTTTTTTTTGGACTGGAGATAACCCCCCAAAATCAATTACAATCATGAAGCTCCTATCTTGCTTTCTTCAGCATTTACATTTCTGGGTTTTCAGAGCAGCCTGTTCTCCTCCTGGCCCCCAATTTGAGCCGTTCCTTAACTCAATACCACCCCCCACACACAAACACACCAGCAAATTTGCTTGCCAATAGAAGCCAGGAGCATTGTGATGTGGGCCAGCTGGCATCAAGCCACATCCATTTGAACTACACCTCAGGCTCAACCAGAGCTTCCACATATGCTTGAGATTCAGCTGGCTGCTGTAGAGGATTTCATCCAGCATCAAACAGCAGGGACCATTGGAGAGGCCTACCGGTGAATGGATCATATTCGTGGCAGCTCTTAACGGGACACCAGTTCTATGTCAGCCTTAGTAAAGCCTGAAAGATACTCTTGGCAGAATCCACCTGAATGAAAGCTCTCCACACAGGTAAACACACGATGCAGATTAACGGAATTTAAGAAGGGACCTTGGAAGCCTTTGGAACCAATGCTCTCTTCAAGCAGGAGAGCAAGTGGGATTCAAATTTTTAACAACCAGTTCTGTGGGCGTGGCCTAGGTGGTGGGCGTGGCTTGGTGGTCATGTGACTAGCTGGGCGTGGCCAACTCAATATCATTCCCATCGAGGCACGCATCTCCTCGCCTGGCCTCTCATGACTGTGGGGATGCTGCAACAGTCGTAAGTGGGAAAAATGGTCCTAAGTCACTTTTTTCGGTGCCACTGTAACTTTGAATGGTCACTCCACACAAGCAAAGTACCAGCAAAGGAGGGGGGAAAAAACTCCAGAGACGTTCCTGAGACAGGAAGTCTAGTCCTGCCAAGAATGTAATAAGGGTTAAGGGAGAGGCAGTTTCTGTAAGCAACACCAGAATGTTTCCTTCCTGACTTCCTTACAGGATTAGGCCAGTCATTTCTTCTAACAACCGGTTCCCCGAACTGTTTAGTATGCTAACAACTGGTTCTAGTGAATAGGTGCGAATTGGTAGAATCCCACCCCTGCCTATACCAGTGGTGGCAAATCTGTTCAGCACCGAGTGCCGAAAAGGGAGTGTGCCTCCATGCACGCGTGCACCAGAAACCGGAAGAGCAGCTGCCTGGCACGCCATGTGGAAGCGCCAGAAACCAGAAGCTCAGCTTCCCAGCGCACACATGCATACCGGCCACCTGGTCTTCCAGTTTCTAACATGCCTGCGTATGCGAAGACCAACCGGCTGACACACATGAGTGCACCAGAACCCAGAAAAGCAACCAGCGACGGCTGGCGTTCCCGGAAAAATGGCTCTGAGTGCCACTTCCAGCACACTTGCCATTGGTTCGCCACCACGGCCCTATACCATTCTGGACAAAGGGCAGTCCAAGCTCTTCTTTAAAAATCTCCATTGATGGGACAGGCCCAACTTCTGGAGGCAAGCCATGGATTAATTCCATGGATTAATTGGCAGGAAATTCCTCCAATTTCTCTTTCACGATCTCCCATCCGTTACTTCTTCTCCTGCCCTCAGATGCTCAGGAGCAGTGATCGCCAACTGGTGGACTGGGGACCACTGGTGGGCCACGAGAAAGTGTTGGTGGTCCATAGAGAAATGTCACCCCCAAAGCACTCCCCAAAGCAATTAATCCAGGCTGGGAAAATCCCCCACCCCGATTTCCTACTGATCAATCATTCTTTATTTGGGATCGCAGGATACCGTGTGTGTCTCTCTCTCCCCCCCCTGAGAATGGAGCTGAAAAGCAGGTTAGTGAAGGAATGTGGCTGTCTTGGAGGGTGTGTGTGTGTGTGTGAGGGACCTGTGTGAGTGTGTGTGTGTGTGTGTGTGTGTATGAGAGAGAGAGAGAGAGAGAGAACATCACTACCAGCCCTCCGAAGTTAGATCAGACTTCTCTCTCTCTCTCTCTCTCCCACCAACGTCAGCAAGCCACCATCAGTCAAAATTCATGTTAGTGGTCCGCAGGATTTAAGATTATGAGTTCGGTGGTCCCTGAGGTGCAAAAGGTTGGCAACCCCTGCTCTGGAGAATAGGTTCCCTGTGACAACCCCTCAAATATTGGAAGACTGGCATCATGTCACCCCTAATCCTTCTCTTAGTTAGACCAGGCATACCTAGTTCCCTCAGTTAAGATGGATTTGACATGATACGACCAGGGCTGGGCTGTTGGGGATTCGCCGGGGGTTCGGGAGAGCCCCCTTGCTAAGATTCTGCACAATTTGGAGAACCCCCATATCCCACTCCTGGCCCACCCCTCCCGTCCCCTCCCAGGAGTCCCCACGGGGCCTGTTTTGGATGCAGGTAAGCGCAGGGTTCCCGCGGAAGCTCAGGGAGGGCAAAAAATGGGCCTCTCAGAAATTTGGGAAGGCCGGAAATGGGCCTGTTTCCAGCTTCCAGAGAGCCTCCGGAGCCCGGGGAGGCCATTTTTGCCTTCCCGGAGGCTCAAGGAAAGCCTCCGGAGCCATGGGAGGGCAAAAACACCCCCCACCACCACCACTGTGGTGCAGGAGGCCGACTAGGCCCCGCCCACCATGGCCCCGCCCACCCAGCAACTGGTCAGAGAACCCTTTGCTAACCGATGCCGACTCTTTTCTAACACGCATCTTTTAACGCTTCCAAGTATATTGGGGGTTGCTTTGCCCCTTCTCTTCCCAACCTCTAGCAGCTTCTTAATCTAAAGACACATTTTTTGCTAGACAAATAGTAAATCCTCCTTGGCACTCCAGCTGCTCCTGCTTAAAAACACTGGAGACAGAAGGGTTGGGGGAGAAGTCCTTCCTAAACAGAAACAAATGTTTCTGGGAACAGCAGACTGCAGGGCACTTGACAGAAAGACGCTCATCAGCATTGCCTATGATCTTCTTTAGCTCCCCCACCCACCCAAGAAAAACCAAGGAATCTGTCAAGATAAAGGCAAAGGTTCCCCTCGCGCATATATGCTAGTCGTTCCCAGCTCTAGGGGCACTGCTCATCTACGTGACAAAGCCGAAGAGCCAGCGCTGTCCGAAGACGTCTCTGAGGTCATGTGGCCGGTATGACTAAATGCCGAAGGCGCACGGAACGCTGTTCCCTTCCCACCAAAAGGGTCCCTATTTTTCTACTTGCATTTTTTTTACGTGCTTTTGAACTGCCAGGTTGGCAGAAGCTGGGACAAGGAAGGGGAGCTCACTCTGTGACGCGGCGCTAGGGATTCGAGCCACCGAACTGCCGATCTTTCTGATCGACAAGCTCAGCGTCTTAGTCACTGAGCCACCACGTCCCTCTTCTGTAAGAATAGACAGTTTCAAAAGAGACAGTCTGGTCTTGCCTTCCCCAACTTGGTACATTCTGATCTTTTAGGTCCGAAGTCCCATCAAGCTGTTCTTCCTCGTGGCCTCCTTTCCTCTCTAGTGAGGATCTCTGATTCTTGACCCCAGAATACCTACCTATCTTACACACTTAGCTAGCTTCATGTTGACCCTCTGTCATCAATCTTTTCATATTGATCTATGGGGTTTTGTTAAATCATTTCCATTTTCCTAGAGACCTGCAGAAAATCATTCTCTGGAATGCAACTCATTGTCTGGATATTCCACATCATCTCCCCTAAGCAACCACTTCAGAGACAGTCTTAAGTCTGCTGCCTTTTTATAATCTATTCTGATCTAGAAGATGATAGTTTAACTCAAGGGTCTTCAAACTTCTGAAAAATTCAATGGCTGTATTCTATACCAGGGGTCTCTACCCTTGGCAACTTTAAGACTTGTGGACTTCAACTCCCAGAATTCTTCAGCCAGCAACGCTCTATACATTAGCTTATACAAAGACTCTTCAAACTTGGCAAGTTTAAGACTTGCGGACTTCAATTCCCAGAATTTCTGAGCTAACATGGCTGGAGGAGGAATTCTGGGAGTTGAAGTTCACAAATCTTAAAGCTGTCTAGCTTGAAGACCCCTGGTTTAACTGGTCAGACAAGGAAAGGACAGGAGAGCTACCAGTCTAATATTACTACCATGTTGTGTTGAATTATGCTGGTAAAATTAAGAAAGACAGTAACCTCCTGGTGTAGCTACATTTGAGATACTATTCAGTGAAGGTTTATTTCATCTTAGAAAGGGATAAAGCGGTAGCTCACATGGTTAGGAAGTTGGGTTGACAATCAACAAGCCCACATTGTGACAGGGTGAGCTCTCGACATTCACTCCAGTTCCTGCCAAGCAGTTTGAAAGCGTGTAAAAATGCGAGTAGATAAATAGGTACCACTTTGAGGCAATGCTGAGGTTGCAGATGGATGCTTTTAACCTGGAAGTGCCTCAGTGCTTCCAACATGAATGCATGTGACTGCAACTGGAAGAGGTGCAAGGAAAGAGGTCAGTATACTACTTTCTTATGTCTGGGGCTTTAGTACAGAGCAGGAATGGAGGGGGGCTTTTTTTGTGGCCCACGGATGCATCTAATGTTTTGGGAGACTGAAAGCTTCAAACTAGATGGGGCTTACCCCATAAGCCTTTGGTCGGACTATTTTTCAGAATACACTGTAATTTTTCATTTATTTCTGATCCCCAAGTGAGAAAGAAGTGCCACCTCCAATTTCAGTAAAAAGGGCTTTCAAAGACCACATAGAGAGGGAAAGAAAAGGAATTTGTTTTCCAATTGCCAATTTGCTTAAAGAAAGCAAATTGATTGATTGATTCAATACAGTCAAACTAAATCTTCACCTAAACCCCAAGTCATGTCTGTCATTTTCTGCCCCAGAAACAAAATGGCTACCGACTTGGAGGTCTAATTCTTTTCTTGTTTATTCCCCCCTCTTTTATTATTATGTTATTTTTTTAAGATCATAAGCCCAACGGTGGATATTATATTATATTTTCAACCTTTCTCCAGGCTTTCCTTTGAGCTGAAGGGGCTGAAAAAATGTTTCTGGATAAAGAATAAAAAATTCACAAAGGAAGCCTGGTTTCTCCCTTCCTACATGGAACCTCGTGTTTGCTAAATGTCACTTGGTAAAGGCCAGCATCTGGGGAAGATTTTAGTTGAAAAATGAATCTTACATCCCCTTAAATATCTCTCTAGGCATCCAAACTATCTGAATACTAGCTCGATACCCGTGCTTCGCTTAAGAAACTATGTGGTTGGGCTTTGTTTTTTGGGAGGAAAATAAGGGGGGGAAATTCTGCCTCTGCCTACCAGCATCCATTGGTATTCATCTGGCTAGCGTCCTGTCAGTGTGTGAGAGAGTTGAGGGCTGTTTGGAAACTGAAACAGAATTTGTTGTGTGAGCAAGGAGACAGCAAGGAGATTGGGTGTGGCTTAGCTCAACTGTTCTGTACTAAAGCTGCTTGGTGCTGTGAAACTAAAACTGAAACTCCTTTCTTTTGCTTGTGTTTTGCATTTGGAAGAGATTTCTTTTCAGGTGGGGAGGGGCATAGAACTCCTTAGCATCAGAGCGTGTTAATAATAATAATATAGGAAATACTAATGCTCTGATGGTCATTTCGAAAAATCCTTTCTTAGTGAGCACCTAGAAGCCAAGAGGAACCTACGTGCCTTACAGTTCTGGAGATTTTGTGATGATGCTGAGTGGTATTTCACACACACACACACACACACACACACACACAGAGAGAGAGAGAGAGAGAGAGAGAGAGAGAGAGAGAGAGAGAAGAATAGATAGATAGATAGATAGATAGATAGATAGATAGATAGATAGATAGATAGATGGATGATCGATTACGAGGGGGAGGAAAAGGACATCTATAGCAATCTAAAAGAGCTTCCTTTCTTGTTCTGGAACCCAAGCTGAACAGATCGTTCTAGAAGTAACATTAATTCCTGTGATCTCCCTTTCTGGGAAGCTGCCCTATTAAGGAATTTTCTGGGGGGAGTAAGATAAAGGAGAACCAGCCAGGCCCAAACATCAGCTCATTAGCCTCCAACGTTCAAATCTGAGCCCTCAGCACAAGGCAACTGCTGGGTTGGAGGAGGTCAACCAAAGCCAAGCCAAGAACTAAAGCAAATAAATATTGGAAGGGAAAGAAAATGATGAGGAGAAAGCAAGACCTTGTAGAGCTGGGATGACGAAGATGCCAGTTGGCAAGCAGTATGTTTTGGGCCAACCTCTCCTCCCAAACATTTGGGCTTGAAAAACAGCCCAAGGAATATATCAAAAACACAGACAGGCCAGTCTGTGCAGCCAAAGCAAGCAAACAAACAAGAATTCCAACCCAAGAGCAACAGCAGAGGGAAATGCCAGGATACACACGGGCATGGAGACAAGACCTCAAAGACCATAGGAGGAGGGACAGAAAAAGTTCCTTAGCAGGGCAGAAGCATTCCAGAAGATCACCCTGGGAAGCCTTCAAATACAACTGCGAGGAGAAAATGCAGCCAAGGAGTTGCATCTGTATCGTGGAAATAATCCTAATGATAATCATAACGACAAGTGAACAACAATGAGTGCTTTCAATGGTTCGGAGAGTTCCAGGTTCATTAACTCAGTGGCCCCCAACCTTTTTTGTCCCACGGCCCGGTACCGGCATCACAAAATGATCCACGGACCGGTACCGGCATCAGCATCAGCATGCACGACCAAGGCAAGGCGAGCCGAGCGACCGGCCAGCCAGCCGTCCCCCGCTTCTCCCCGCCACCTTGAACTCCTCCTTTGTACCTTCTCACAGTCGATGGGCTTTTCGGGCCCTTTCTTAATCTCCTCCTAACGCGAGACTCCACCGCCATCGGGACGGCTCTTTGTTTGAAGCCGCCCCCCCCTCGACGAAACTAAGGCGCGAGGATTCAGCACCCAAACGCCGCTTTCCAACCGACGGCCAACAAGCTCACCCGGAAGCACTTTCTCAAGCGCCGTCGAAACAAGATGGCGGCGCCCACTTCTTTGCGGCCCGGCGAAAAATGATCCACGGACCGGTACCGGTCCAGGGCCCGGTGGTTGGGGACCACTGCTAACTCATTGTCACAAAAAGACATTTTATGACTTCTCTTCACCCTTAACACAGGTGAAAGACCAAACCTGAGAACTTGCCTAAGGCCACCAAAGTGAGTTCACAACCACGTTAAGATTCAAAATGGAGCTTCAAAGCTCAGTAACACCACATCCACCGGCATTCTCATTTAAATATTGTCCCCTAAATCAGGGGGTCTCCAACCTTGGCAGCTTTAAGACTTGGAGTTCAACTCCCAGAATTCCTCAGCCAGTCTCTGAGTTGAAGTCTACAAGTCATAAAGTTGCCAAGGTTGGAGACCCCTGCCCTAAATGATGTTCTGGGCATGTTCTGGCAAAAAAAAAAAAAGAGAGAGAGAGAGAGAGAGAGAGAGAGAGACATTGTAGGATGAAAATTCTTGAGAGCTAGAGACTTGCCAAATCTAGATTGAACAATGTACAAAAGCATTAAGTCCAACCAGTTTGATGTGTCCTTCAGGGCTCAGGATTACATTGACTAAGGGTGGAGAAAAATGTTGAGTTGAATATTTTTGTTAGATTATAGTTTCACAGGGCAGGGCAATATCTTTTGCTTCTGACATCTGCTTAAAGCCTTGAGGATTTAAGCAACTGATTTATGGATTTAACTGAACTACTGATTTGAATAAACTAATGCAATAACATTGCAGCCACGAAAATTGCATGAGGGAAGCAGATTTGTCTCAGTGGATTTAAATCTGAATGCTTCATTTCAGAGTTACACAATCTTCAATTGTGTTGACCCTTTTGTCGTCCCCCCCCCCTCAGTGGAGGCTGGAACTGATCTTCATCAAACATAAGAAGGTGGGGGGGGGGGAGGGATTAAGAGTGCTTGAAAGTTTTCTCATGGGAAAATACTATAGACAGCCTAACTATCAAAGTGATCCTGATTTCCAAGAAATAAATAGATATACATTTTAAAAGCTTGATGGTGACATGAGAACGGTGTTCCAATATTTGTGTGCCACAAAGAAGAGGGTGTCAAGTCTATTTTCCAAAGCACCTGAAGGCAAAACAAGAAGCAACGGATGGAAACTAAACAAGGAGAGAAGCAGCGTAGAACTAAAGAAACATTTCCTAATGGTGGGAACCGTTAGCCAGTGGAACATCTTGGCTCCAGAGATTGTGGGCGCTCCATCACTGGTGGCTTTTAAGAAGAAACTGGAGAGCCACTTTGTCATGAGGTCTTCTGCTTGAACAGGGGGTTGGACTAGAAGACCTCCAAGGTCCCTTCCAACTCTTGTCATTCCGTTCTGTTTAACATAGGGGAGGTTAGCAATTCCCATAGGGATAACTTGATTTTCTATAGAAGTTCTCTCGTGTTTTATTCTATTGATTAGTACAGCCATGGGCATCCTGCCCGTATGTGCATCAATATGCTTCAAATCCCATCCCATCCCCACTAAAAAAAAATGAATATTGCTTCTGGCTGAATAAGGAAGAGAAGCACATTTTTTTTTTAAAAAAAAGAAGTAAGTGATTGAGAAATACATTCAAGCAAAAACAGCGGAATGCAGGGATGGGCAACCTTTGGCCAATCAAAGACAATACTTAATATTTCTGATGGCATTTAAAAAACAACTAGTGAGCAAGAAAGCAACACAAGATGAGTGGGGCCAGGATCATATATGTGGGCAGAAGAACCAATATTTTCCATTTATTTTCCAAGATGTTTGGTAGGGATGGGTAGGTTGCCTCCAATTTGGAAGTGTGCAAAGGCTATTTTAGGATGGTATAAACTATTGTATAGAGCAGAGGTCTCCAAACTTGGCCACTTTAAGACTTGTGGACTTCAACTCCCAGAATTCCTGAGCTAACATGACTGGAGGAGGAATTCTGGGAGTTGAGGTCCACAAGTCTTAAAGTGGCCAAGGTTGGAGACCCCTGGTATAGAATACGGCCATTGGATTTTTCAGAAGGCTCTGAGAATTGTAAACCCGAGGGCAAAGGACCCCGGCCTAGAAGACAACAAAACATTGTTGGTGTTCCACTTACAACTACTTGTAAATGAAAGAGTGGAGGAGGTGGAGAAGAAGTATAACCCGATACAATTCTTTGAGAGCCAAGACCTTCTCAGGTAGTCACTAATATGATTGAAAAGCTTAGCTACTTAAACTTCAAGTTCTCTAGATTCTAGTTGCACCTCTAAGCATCATGAGATGCTGTCCACCAGGGGTTCCCTCATGACGTACCTGAACAGGTAGGTCTCTTTGGCTGAGGCAATCATAGATTTACTTGCAAAATATATTTTAACAGGCCTCGGGAGGAAGGATTTTACACCCTGCCCCTTGTGTAGAAGATGCAAGCAGCATCTCCCTAAACTGGTTTGGCCTCCCAGGATCCCATTGGTTGCTTGGAGACATCAGACAGGTACAAGCAAACATCCCCAGCCAGCCAGGTGTGCTGTGGGCTGCAGAGACATGTGCAAGGGAGCAGCCAGTTCAAAGCAAGGAGATCAACAGCTGAGACATAAGCCTGAAGGGCCAACAAAGGCTACAGAAGTCCCTCGCTTAGCTGAGAGCAATGGAGATGAATGAGCCATCAGCTTAAGAGTTGATAATACAAGTTCTATAAAAGGGGAAAGAGAATAGCAGGCCGAATCATTGTTAAGTACAAATAGTTTTTTCCCCCCAACCTCTTTGATCACGTTACACAAATATTAGCTGACTATGAAAGAAGTAATGATAAAATGGGCTCAAAATTTCGATTATGAGTTAGACAATTGGCAAAAGTTATGGGAAAGAAATAGAAAATTAACACTGGCAACTTTGTATAAAGAGAACCAATATAAAATGTTTTACAGATGGCATTTTCCTCCAACTAGATTGGCCAAAAATAGTAAAAGTATATCACCACATTGTTGGAAATGTAACATAGAGATAGGGACCTATTATCATATGTGGTGGAAATGTATAAAAGCAAAAAAAAAAAAAAAAAATACTGGTGAAAAATAAAGGTTTGGATAGAAGAAAGGTTTGGTTAGCCAGAAAGTAGAGTTCAGACCAGAAACATTATTACTGGGAATTATTAATGAGAAATACAGTAAAGGAACAATACATTTAATGATACATATAATAACAGCTGTGAGATTGGTGTATGCCCAAAACTGGAAGAATGAAGATACCCTTACAGAAAGTGAAATAATAAGGAAAATATTAGTCTGTGCAGAGATGGACAGACTAATTTTAGAAATCAAAGATAAGGGTGAGACAGAGTATTATGAAGTCTGGAGTAAAATGTACCAATGGCTAAAGTCAAGGAAAAAGAAATAAAGGGTTGATGCTTTAAAGGAATGAAAGTTAAAGTTTGGTAAACCAAAGAGAATGGAATATAATGGACAAATACGAGATGATTTGAATGTATGAGCATAAAAGATGGTTGTAAATATGTATATAATTGTATATAAATGTAAATAGAAATAATATGCAGCTAGCACTATACTAATAACATAAAGGAAAAAGGAAATTAACTGTTATGTGTATCTCTATACTATAGCTTGTATGGCCAAAATGATGGCCAAGAAAGTCGCATTGTGTTCAATTGTTTTTTAATGTTTATTCAATAAAATTTATTTTAAAAAAAATATTAGCTGACTATGCTTCTATGGGTATATGGCTCCAATTATAATGGCTCCTGCTGCTAAGGCTATTAAAGAAGCAGAAAATTCAGCCAAGAATGTGGGTTTAACTGCAGTTCTTGCAAACTCTCCCTCTAACCTTTTCTTTCCATGCGCCTTCTGGTTTTTTTCCCCCACAGTCAAACGGTTTCCTATAAATCACCTGTGTCATAAATATGCTCTTTTCCAGAACAAAGTGCTCAGAGCAGCTGTACTCATATATTGTCCCAAGATTCCAAAAAGATCCCAAAAAGAGTTTGAGCTCACACTTTTTTTTTTTTTTTTTACCTGTCTGTTGCTTGACTCCTGCTGACTCTGAAGGGAAGTCTCCACTGACTGGAAGCTAAAGGAAAAAGCAAAGAAACACGGGAAACAGGTTTGCTTATTATGGATAAGAAATGGAAAGAAGTATTAGCTTAGGGTAGTGTTTCTCAACTTTGGTCATTTTAAGATGTGCGGAGTTCAAGTTCAGAGTTCCCCAGCCAGCTATGTTGACTCACGATGGCTTTATGACTGCACTAGCTTATGACAGAATTCCAGTCCCAACTGTAGTGTAAATTGAGTGTAAGTATACACATTAAGTAACAAAAGAAATCTTAACACTAAATAATGAGTTCAAGACTGAAACTTGTAACTAAGACATACTTCGATGCGAATTGTAATGGTTCTTTTTTTTTTTCTTAATCTTATATCAACTTTGGATGAAAAGATAAAAATAATTTTATGCCTGTAATTCTCAAGGGCAATTATTTTTAAAAAATAATTCTCGTTCTTCTCAGTACTTTAAGCCAGGGATCTTCAACCTTAGCAAGTTTAAGACTAGCAGACTTCAACTCCCAGAGTTCCTCAGCCAGCTTTGCTGGCTGAGGAACTCTGGGAGTTGAAGTCCGCTAGTCTTAAAGTTGCCAAGGTTGGAGACCCTTGCTTTAAGCAACACTTTAAACATAAGAGAATGTTAATAATTCTACTCATATTATGTATACTTCATTTACTATTATTTCTGGAAGCCCTCCATTAACACTGATTCCCCAATTAGACAAATATATTATTTTTAATGTATTTACATCATGCCTTTTCTTCTGAAAATTGATGAAGACTTTTTTTTAGATGCAGGGGTGGTCATCTTTCCTTCCCACTCAACCAATTCTGTAAAATAGGTTAGATATGGAAGATATGGCTGGCCCAGTCTCTCTTAGCGAGCACCACTGTCTATTTCAGAGGTCTCCAAACGAGGCAACTTTAAGGACTTCAACTCCCAGAATTCCTCAGCCAGCTATGCTTGGTTGTTGGAAGTCCACAAGTCTTCAAGTTGCCAAGTTTGAGGACCCCTGGTCTATTTGAACACGGGTCTCCTCATTTCTAGGTGTCAGCTGGTGTTCTATTCAAAATCCAAGAAAGAAATACTTAGACTCTTTTAATTAGAGAAAAGATATCTTTTACTGGAAATGAGGTGGTAGCAACAAGAGGATTCTGAATCTGAGGAAATAGGCACGTAAATCACATATACAAAGTGCTGGAAATGTTCCCACCCCCAATAGTTCAAATGGTTCTTCCAATTAAAAGCTGTGAATATCATCATGTGGACATCTTCAGGTGGTGATGAAGTTTCTGTCCGTTGACCTTGGCATGCTTTGATAAAGGTTTGCAGCTGCGCAGAGAAGAAAAAGCTAAGCAAGAAATAGAAACCTAAGCAAGAATGTACTCTCCCCCCTCCTCAGTTTATACAATACTAGTTTGTATCACCTCCAGCTCGCTTCCCATACTTGTCCCCGCTCCTTCCCCCCGTTACTTATGGCAGCCGAAAGATGCAAAGCAAAGGTGGAAAATCTTGAAGGCTGACACTAGGCCAACTTGTTCAAAAC
This sequence comes from Notechis scutatus, assembly GCF_049901735.1. Taxonomy (NCBI): domain Eukaryota; kingdom Metazoa; phylum Chordata; class Lepidosauria; order Squamata; family Elapidae; genus Notechis; species Notechis scutatus. The sequence continues at coordinate 5,245,876 of NC_142015.1, forward strand.
TATACTACAATTCTTCACGAATGCACCTTCAACGTAAAGAATTCATTGCAACGAAGTGTGCTGCCAGACAACATAATTGCACCCAAGTTCCTCCTGATCTAAGAAGGTGCATTTTTCATCCTACTAGCTTTGGGTGGATGATTGCCAAGGATGTTGTTCTCTACATCTTTCTTTTGACATTTGTATGAGCAGACTCAACGGACTTTTGATCCGTTTTGATTCAGTCCCTTCAGGGCAGTAACTCTATTGAATTCTACTGTATAGTGCAATATGAATGCAATATCAGAGGTTTTCAATTCAACGGTATAGAATGCGAAGGATGCGTGTTTGTGTTTATTTTCATAGTACACTGAAGGTGGCATTTAATTTCGTTGTACAAGGTGCAATAACAATAAACTAAACTAAACTAAAGGTGTTGTCTACCTGCGGCTGTTTATCACAGGCTCCCCTCTGATCTCGGTGGGCAGACTGGGTCTCACTGGGCTGTACGGGCTGCCAGGTCGGTACCCAGGAGATGAAGGACTGTAGGGGCTGGTGGGCCGTGGACTAATGGACGCCGGGCTTGAGTAGGAAGATCTCACTGAATTCTGACCATTGTCTTTAGTTCTCACCACATCCTGTTGGGAAAGGCAAACGTAATTAAAAAAGAAAAACAAGTTCAGAAGAATCGGCTGCATAAAGAAAATCAAAGAGACATCAACTACTGTGGCACAAATTAACACCAGTTGTTCTTTTATAGCATCCCAAATTGGATGACTAAGATCATTCTTCTTCCCTAACAATGAAAGGAGCCCTACCTTGACTGGCTTCTTCCCACATATTAACTTTTGAAGAAAAGTCATGGTGCCAAAAGGACCAGTGATATGATTACTAACCCAGGGCAGTATACTGGTTGTAGCTCCTCCTCCACACACAGGCAAAACAAAATTGGTGTGAGAAGCAGTGTAATTTGTGGCCCTCTTAATGAAGTTGGATTGATTCTCGTCAGCCCCATCTGCTGTGGCCTGCCAGTGGCCAGCAGAGCTGGTAGTAGACTTAGATAGTGAGGAGGTTGGGGAGGAACATGGACCTGGGGAAGGCTCTGATGAGGGCTCTGCGTCGGAGGCAGAGATGGGGCCAGGGCCGCCTGACAGTTATCAGCTGCTTTCGGAGTCGGAGATCGGTGGGGCAGAAGAATAGCTGGAGCCTGTTCCCAGCGTGCAAATGCACAGAGCTGCCAGAAGAAGGGAACAATTAAGGAACAAGGGTCAACTCAGAAACCCATCAGTGGATGGTGAATGCCCCCTCCCATAGGGTATAAATAGGAGTGAGAGGGGAGTGGTGCTTGCAGGAGACAATTCATTAGGGTGGAGATCTGTTCCTGACTCCTTGCCAAGTATTGTCTGATACAGAATGGCGTTTGGAAGATATCGGCCTGGCAACTCTCCCAGCCTGATAAAGGTCTGTAGTGGTTCAATCTCTTGAAAGACTGTTCGCTGGGACTGTGCTGGAAAATGAACGAGAGGAATTCACTTCAACCTAAATAAAAAGGGTTTTTATCAGGATGAGGAATCAGCTTCTAGCAATCTGGAATGAAAGGAGTCCTTACCTGAAATCGTATGGCCAACATCTCCGGGGAACTTTCGCCATTGGTCTGGCTGGGAGAAAACTGCTGTGACCTTTGACAAGACAAGAGGACAAAGGCAGATGGTTAAGAACAAAAGTATCTTAAGCAATCAGTTGACTGACAGGTTCACCAACCCACTTGTGAAACAAGGGACCTCCTAACCTCCCCCACACACAAAAAATATTGAAATGGATGAGTTCTGTCAATTTCTTCTTCCAGTTCAAGTGAGAAGAAGAAAAATAACATTGTGGTGACTATGGGTGAGAAGGTACCGGGTCCAAGGAGGACATTGTTAAGGGAAGGACTCAGACAACGGACCTCTCAATGGAAATGAGGTCTCCTCCAAGACCTTGGTGCTCATGAATGAAAGCAAATATACATGTCTCAGGATAATACTGCAAGATTGGATCTAGGTCGCTGCCTGGAACCAAAGTTTTACTCTTCCAAGCTAAACATCACTACAGTCAATGAAGTGCTGATTTCCCACTACTTGATCAAGTACTTAGGAGCCGAGGGCTTTGTAGCCTAAGGAAACAAGAGCCAATGGCCAGCCATCAACACGCCAATCAAACAATAGGAACGCATCACATAAATACGACTGACAGAATAGCCCAAAGCATATATTCCACTAGGGAGAAAATGGCCTTCGGTACGAATTCAAAAGCTCAGGAGAGAAAAATCTCTCGTTTCGGTGACCAACCCAACTTGACCTCTCCGAGTTTGGTTGTTTTCTTGTACACATCTCATCGCCCAACAACCGCCCAACTTTCTTTACCTAGTTTGGAAATGAAGTATCTTGCAAGAAAAACAAGCCAGCTCGGAGAGCCCCAAAGACCTCACAGTCCAAGCCAGAGCTACAAAAATAGTCTCTTCTATTAGGAAAGGAAAAGTAATCGGTGCTCGCTTTCTTGGCACAAATAAGAGGCAACTAAAGCAGGAGAAGGCACTTGGCCAACATCATTGCCAAAACCGAAAATGGCCTGGAATCTCCTCTCAGCCATTTCTCAATCCAGCTTCAGTTTCTGCAAGGGAGGAAACTGCCACATGGAAGAAGACCCCCTTAGATATTCTGTCATCTCACACCAACACCCCACCATAAATAAACAATCCTTTCTTAACCAAGACAGCTTGCCTCTCCCACAGGGTGTTCACTCTAAGGCCTTTAAATGAAGCACAGATGGCACAATTAAGGGCTTCCCAAATAGCTCTTTGCTCCCGCCAAGGATGCAACAGAGACAGCTTCTTAACCGTGGATTAAAAGAGGGTTCTGTCACTCCCAATTACCTTACATCAGAAGAGATGCTGACTCCAGACCCAGAACAAGGGGAGATTTGGGGTATCTCCCCACCCCCTCCAACTCCAGACACTAAAATTGGGAGCAGGGAGTGGGTGAGGGGACAGAGCGGTTCCTTTTATATCCTCTCAACAAGAATGCACTTTGATGTAGCTGAGAGCTGGGATTCATTAAAGAGAATTAAATTATGGAGGGGGTGAGAGAGCGAAAGAACCAAACTACAGTGAGGAGGAGAAGAGGGGAGACGGTAGAGCAGGGGTGTCCAATATTGGCCATCTTAAGACTTGTGGGCTTCAATATTGACTCCAACGGCTGAGCCGCCTCTTCTCCTAGCACAACAGGCTGGGCCGACACCTTGCAGATCGAGCTGCCACTATCTGTTTCATGCAAAGTGGGAGAAAGAAGGTAAAAATCTCACTTACAAAAGCCACGCCTTTAAGTCAAGCATCAATAGAGCCTCTACGCCACGGCTGTCAAACTCAAGGCAGATCTGGCCTGCAGGGTATTTAGATCACCCTAGAAACAGCAAAGCACCGGTCCGCAGTGACTCTGCAGGCGAAAACGGAGCTCAGGAGGGCCACCTGCGATGACCTTCCCGAGCTCCTTTTCGCTGGCAGGGGGTTGCAGGAGGCCGTCACAGCCAAAAACAGAGCTTGGGAGCCTGTTTTCACTGGCAGAGTGAAAGGCGCCCTCGGACCCAAGTGAAGTCGAGTTGGCCACGCCCCCCCAGCCCCCCCAAAGTCAAACACAACCCTGATGCGGCCCTCAATGAAATTGAGTTTGACACCCCTTCTCTGTGTACGCCAGAGCTCTCCAACCTTGGTAACTTTAAGACTCTTGGACTTCCGACTCCCAGAATTCCCCAGCCGGCCTTGCTCCATAGTCTAACACTGTTGACGGGCAACCTTAAAGGATGTAAGCAGTGGTGGTATGCTGCCGGTTTGGACCGGTTCAGCCGAACTGGTAGTTAAAGAAAAATGCCTACAATCCTCCAACAATCAGCTGAGAGGATGAGAAAAGCGCAGGATTGGCCCTTCCTTCTGGTTCCCGCACTTTTCCCTTCTTTATCCTCTCAGGTGATCGACGCTGCGGGTCTCAGCTGGTGTGGGAAAAGTGGCACGCCAGCGTTAGGCAAAGCATGCCCACCAAGCCACGCCCACCAAACCCCTGGTAAAACAATTTGAATCCCACCACTAGGTGTAAGCTAAGGCAGTGGCCCCCAACCTTTTTTGTCCCACGGACCGGTACCGGCATCACAAAATGATCCACGGACCGGTACCGGCATCAACGTGCACGACCAAGGCAAGGCAAGCCAAGGGACCGGCCAGCCAGCCGTCCCCCGCTTCTCCCCGCCACCATCAACTCCTCCTTTGTACCTTTTTTGTGCTTTTCGGGCTCTTTCTTAATCTCCTCCTAACATGAGACTCCACCGCCATCAGGACGGCTCTTCGTTCAAAGCCGCCCCCCCCTCGACGAAACTAAACTTCAGCACCCAAACGCTGCTTTCCAACCGACAACCGACAAGCTCACCCGGAGGCACTTCCTCAAGCGCCGTCAAAACAAGATGGCGGCGCCCACTTCTTTGCGGCCCGGTAAAAAATGACCCACGGACCGGTACCGGTCTGGGGCCCGGTGGTTGGGGACCACTGAGCTAAGGCTTATTAATTGGAGCATATTCTTGGAGGCAAGTAGGTTACTACAGTGACTAGGAACGGAATGGGATAGAGACCAGCAACGCAATTATAGCCTCTTCCACAATGTACTTTTATCAGTCCTGGAGAATGTTCCTTGCGGGGTGTTAGAGGATTCAGACTTTCTCCCTTTGGCATCTGGCAACTGCTAGAAATGCACAAAGTCACTCGTGCAAGTGTGAAGCTCTCGCATTCCTCTTTTCTTCTGTAATTAAATTTTGGGGAGGACTCAACCTGCCCGGAGGAAGGCGTGGAGGGCAGATTTAGGCTAAATGTTGCCAGATGGAAAGTCAGACCCTTGATAGTAGCACAACCATACAAGGATGGGCTCAGCTTTATATGGGAATAACTGACGAATCAGGAATGTTATCTCAATTATTGTTAGTCTGGCAACCTGAACAAGAGGCTAGACAACCATCTAAATATGAGCCAGCTGTGTGCAGCCAATGCTATCCAAAGTTGCATTAACAGAGGAATCAAGAACAAGTGAGGTATTAATGCCACTCTATAAAGCCTTAGTAAGACCACACCTAGAGTCCTGCATCCAGTTTTGGTCACCACACTATAAAAAAGACGTTGAGATTCTAGAAAGAGTGCAGAGAAGAGCAACCAGGATGATGAGGGGATTGCAGGCTAAAACATACAACAAATGGTTGCAGGAACTGGGCTTGGCTAGTCTAGTAAAGAAAAGGACCAGGGGAGACATGATAGCGGTCTTCCAATATTTGAGGGGCTGCCACAGAGAGGAAGAAGGGGTCAAGCTATTTTCTAAAGCGCCTGTAGGCCAGACAAGGAACTATGGATGGACACTGAACAAGGAGAGATTCAACCTGGAAATAAGGAGACATTTTCTGACCCTGAGAACAATCAACCCATGGAACAGAAGTTGCCTTTGGAAGTTGTGGGAGCGTCATCCCTGGAGACTTTCAAAAAGAGATTGGACTCCCACCTGTCAGAAATAGTGTAGGGTCTCGACTTCTGGTTTGAGCTTCTTCAGCGACAGACCGAAACCTCGTCTCTGCGAGGCTTCGATCCGTGCTTGCCGCTGAAGCGCCCCGAGCCGGCTGGTTTCGGGGCTAAGCCACCCCGTAGAGGTGGTGAAGAGGGGGGAGACTGCCAGCAGGGTTGAGGAGAGCCGCATCTCTCCTCCCCAGCTGGCCATTACTCCCTTTCCCGAAGGCGGTTGCAGCGGTGGTTAGAAATGGCCACCACAAAGAAGAACTCGACCAGAAAAGAATGTGCAGGAGGAAGATAAGAAGAGAAAGTTTTGGTTGACCGGGTCAAACAGCAAAAGCAACAAATAAGGTACCCTGGAATTTAAACTGTTAAAAAACAATAACATTGTTCCCTAAGATTTTTAAGCTGCGAAGGAGAGAGAAAAGGGAAAAGATTTGGTTTTCTCCTTTTCCTATACTGACAGCTAAGAGACTTAAGTAAGAAATTGGAAAAAAATCCACTTTGACATCAATAGGCATTTAATGCTGAAAATAAAAAGTCAAAGGGATAATAAAGATTTCTGGATAATGAAAAGCTTTTGAAAACAGGAAAGGAGAGAGGAAGAATAAAAGGGCAGGATCTGGAAGGGAGGAGACTGCCTGGAATTAAAAAAGAATTTACAGCAAAATCTCAACAAGACTTCCAAAAGATACATTCTAACTGAAATATTGCAACAAAAACCCCAGGAAGAGAAAGTGAAAAAAGAAATAAGAAGATATAACTCGGGACTATCTGGATTACTTGATGATTTCTGGATTCTTGGTTATTGTTTTGAATGACTAAAATCAATCGGGTGGTTGTTTAAAACTTTTTAAAATGGCTCCACTTTTAGAAGAACTGAAAATGGAACTTAAAAAGTACAAAGAAGATGCACAAGAAGGGAGAGGTTCTTTTGGCTTCGTATTTCAGTTTTTAGAAATGGAGATTTTGAATTATGAGAAACAACAAGAAATGCCTGCAGAACAAGAAGATTGCAACAAAGAAGAAGCCATCTTTAATGAACAAGTAATCTTAGATGGGGGGGAAAAGGAAAGGGGGGAAAGAGAATGGAAAGTTTAAGATTGGGAAAAACAACTCCAAAAAAAAAAACCCAGAGTGAAAAATAAGTATAAAATCAGAAAGCAACAGAAGAGGGGAATGCAGGAGAGAATTAGAACTAGAGAAACAAGGGGGTAAAAAAGGGAGGGAGAAGATGAGAGGGAAGAAAGAAAGGAAAAGAAGTTATAAAGGACAGAAGCAAAATATAAACAGGGCCTATTTAGAGATAATGGGTGAAAACTTAATGGAAAAAGGGATTCTGCAAAGGTACATAAGATAGTATGGTTATATTAGAAACAGAAATAATTTTAGAAAATATGAAACAATGTATGATTAAAATGTCTGATAAAATAGCTATCGTAATTCAGTGGAATGCTTGTCAATAAAGAAATGTAACAAAAGATATATTTAATGATTTATAAAACATATGTGAAGAGAAATAAGGGAAAAAATAATTATGGAGATTATATGTGTTTTTAAGGAAGTATGATATTTAATTGAAAAGAAGTGTTAAAGATGTTAAGATTTTAATGATTATTATAGAACTGAACTGGAATGGAATGGAATGAGGGTTTATAATTACATATATTTACTATCTTTCTTTCTTTTTTAAAGAATATAGTGTGTATTATAAGAATGTGCCAAGCAGAATTCGATTGGAAGTTATGTATTATGTATTATATTGAAGGTCATAAACTTAAGATATATATTGAAGTTTAAATAAGAGTTGAATGGATGTAATTAAAAGATATAAAGGTGTCATACTCTAATTAGTAACTACAGGAGAAAATTTGTTTAATGAGAAAAGATAATATGAAATTGAAACATAACAGAAGAAAGTATAAATATAATGATTTGAATTGAGATGAGATAATCAAAATAAAATTGAGAAAATTAAAAGAGGGGAAAAACTATATAGAAAATGTAAAATAGTATAAGATATGGAATAGAATACAAAAAGGAGCATGAAATTGAGTTTTGTGTCTGTATAAAGAAGTTCAACCCGGGACCATGCTATTTTCAAAAAAGATGTTTTACTTGTATTTTGTGTGTGAAAACCCAAATAAAACTTTATTAAAAAAAGAAAAAGAAATAGTGTAGGGTCTCCTGCTTGGGTGGGGGGTTGGACTAGATGACCTACAAGCTTCCCTCCAACTCTGATAATCTAATCTTAATCTAATCTATGGGAGGATTTAACTGGCTGGTTGGATTTGGAATTCCAACTTCTTTGAAACAAATAATTCCAAGATCTCCACTTTAAAAGGAGATATAATAAAGGGGGAAATGCTCAGGTTGAACAAGGAAAAGAAACGCACACAAAAGAATGTTTGTTTTTTCTAAGCTTTGCATGTTTATAAAAAGCTACAATGAAAGATATCTCCGAAGGCATTAGACGCATGCAATCCTAGAAGAAAAATGAAGTCTCTTCTGGCATCTTCAAAACCAACATGTCAGGTGCCAGAAAACTCTTGTTTTTGCAGCAAGAGATAATATCACTACCATTTTGAAAAGTGTTGTGTCATTTGTTGATAGAACTGGCATTACATCCCATTATCATAGTCTGATCAGTTCATATACACCAACACAATCAGTTCAAACATGCTTAAGCTTCCTAAAAAAGAGAGTTTGGATTAAAAGGCAGAACATAAACAATTTAAGTGGAATGCACAAAGCCAGGTGGTTAACCTCCAAAAGCTTGTTTAGAAAAGGCACATCTGAACGAGTCTTCTTCAAAAGATGACAAAAGAAAGGGACCTCTGGATCTTGGGAGAAAGCACATTGGTTCCAAAGAATCAGGGCAGCAAGAGTCAAGAAGTGGCGCACTCTGAAATTTCAGCCTTTCCAAATCTGAAACCCTCCAGGTGAACTACGATTACAACTCATGGAATCCCAACATTTGGCAGGGAATGATGCGAATTGCCATCAGAAGAGATGCCAGCTAATGGAAGGCTGCACTGGTCTGTATCGACCCTCAAATGCTTGTCCAGATAGCTTGTAATGGTGAGAGCCACGGTGGCGCAGTGGTGAGACGTCAGTACTGCAAACTACTTCTGCTGACTGCCAGCTGACTGCAATTTAGCAGTTCGATTCTCAACAGGCTCAAGGTTGATTCGGCCTTCCATCCTTCTGAGGTCGGTAAAATGAGGACCCAGTTTGTTTGGGGCAAGAAGCTGACTCTGTAAACCGCTTAGAGAGGGCTGGAAAGCACTGTGAATCGGTGTATAAGTAAAGCAATGTATAAATGCTACTGCTAGCTTCCTTCCTTCCTTCCTTCCTTCCCTTCCTTCCTTGGCCAAGTGGTTAGAATGCAGTATTGCAGACTGACTCTGCCCACTGCCAACAGTTCGATCCTGATTGGCTCAAGGTTGACTCAGCCTTCCATCCTTGCAAAGTTGGTAAAATGAGGACCCAAATTGTTGAGGGACAATAGGCTGACTCTGCAAACTGCTTAGAGAGGGCTGTAAAGGACTGTGAAGCTGTATATGAAGTCTAAATGCCATTGCTATGCTATTGGCAAGGCAAATAGTTGCATTGTCTTTGGAAGACAGGGGTTATTTTCAAGATCTGAACACAAGTTCCTGTAAAATGGGTTTTAGTCATTGAGATGATCAAAGCAGAAGCAAATTAACAGGGAGAAAACAGCTTTAAAAAGGCTACATTAAGGCTAGGGACGTATCTGAAAACCAGTAAAATAAAAACAAACATTCAATAGTTATACATGAAGAGAAATGTTTGCATGGTCAGAAAATAAATTATTTTTTTAATCTGTCTTATACTATATTGCACAAGATATTCATTTCCAGGTTACAAAACATACAGCCCTGCAAGAGAGAACTAAGTGAAACCAAAGAATTTGAAACCACCAATCCACTTCCTGATTCCCTTTAACCCTATTTCTTCCTCTGCCCGGAACAGACATGAGACATATACAGAAATGCATCATTTTAGTCTGTGACTGGACGTCACCAGAGTGAAAAATAAAAACATGCTACATCTTAGAAGCTCATTGTCTTTATTACTGTCAGTTTTAGATGGTGGGGGAAGTCTTTACACTTAAATCCTGAATTTGTCTTGTTTTCTATATTGAGTTCTCCATCTCCATGAGCACCACCCATCCTACCAAACCAAAGTCCTCTAGGCAACCTAAAAGTTTATTGCTAAGTGCAAATTTAAATTTTTTTATCTTGCATTTCAACGTGGCATTCCATAAGAAGCTAGACATAAATACCAGGAGTCAAAAGAAGAATACAGCAAAACATGTCAAAAGCAGAAGGGAAGTTATTAATGAAATACCAATGTACATTTTAAAAAATGTGCAGTCCATCCTGTTAGGAGAAAAGATCTAGCCATGGCCAAGAATTTGATTACATAACTTCCTTTTTTACCCACAATGCAGACAGGACTACTCTAAATGGCAGTTGTTTACTTAATCTATCCCTCACCATATGACACATTATATTGTTTGCTACTGGTTTTACAATCCTGTTATGGCCTATGGCCAAGATGGAAATCAACGTCACCAAGACCAAATCCCCATACACCCATTTTAGACCCAGCTATAACTAAGATAATATTATTGAGTTTTGTCTATGGGTAAGATAAATAGATAGGTAGGTAGGTAGGTAGGTAGGTAAGATAAAATAGATAAGATAGATTAGATAGATATGATATAGTTATGATAAAGATCAATCCTATCTGCTCTATGTATTTACCATGTATTTTGTCTCGTATCTATCAATCTATCATCTAGCAATCTAACTATCTATTTCTCCATCATCTATTTATCATCTATCACCTATCAATTAAACTATCTATCATCTGTCTATCATCTATCAATCACCTATCAATCTATCTCATCTATGTATCTATCATCTATCTATCATCTATCAATCTATCATCTATCAATCAATCTTTTTCTTTTTTTCCTTCCTTCCTTCCTTCCTTCCTTCCTTCCTTCCTTCCTTCCTTCCTTCCTTCCTTCCTTCCTTCCTTCCTTCCTTCCTTTACTCTAGGACTGGGGAACAAGATCAAATAAAGTAGCAGAAAACACTACATGATTTTCATATTAAAATTAAGGTCTGGTGTCTATGGGGATTCTCAATCATCCAGGTTATGGATGTCCCAAAAGGCAACTGGACTACCTTGGGTTTTTTTCCTTGAAAATGTTTTGCTTCTCATCCAAATAGCTTCTTCAGTTCTGAAAGTCCTTCAGCTCTAAGGGCTAGTGGTGACTTCTTAGTATAAGGCAGAACCTAGGACTGTGTTTTTTTTAAAAACAACATCTCAGCTGAGGTCTATTACGTGAAGACTCCTAAAAACCAGTCAAGAATAAGATTGGTCTCCTCTGGCATCTTCAAAACCAACATGTCAGGTGCCAGAAAACTCTTGTTTTTGCAGCAAGAGATAATATAACTACCATTTTGAAAAGTGTTGTGTCATTTGTTGATAGAACTGGCATTACATCACATTATAATAGTCTGATTAGTTCATATACACCAACGCAATCAGTTCAAACATGCTTAAGCTTCCTAAAAAAGAGAAGCAGAAAGAAAAAAGTCTTCATCAAAACACGATTTGCTTTTGAACCTCCTTTCTAATTTCAGTTGTCCATTGTGAGAATATTTGTGCACTTTGCATATGTGTGTGAAGAGTTGCCTTTTTCCACAAAAGGATGGGATGGCATTCCTAAAGCTTGACTTATTTCAATGTATGCACACTTGAAATAGTGTTGAGGGTGGGCTTTGAGTTATAAAAAGCAAGGAACCCATTTTTCTCCCCTTCCTCAACCTCCCTCCTCCCCCTAGTTAACCAGGAATAACTCATTGTTGGCTTATGCAACTTCTTTCACTTCTCTTAAAGATGTGTGAGAACCTCTTTCACCCAGGACAGGGTGTTTTCTTCTGGGAAGCTGTTGGGCAAAGTCTTCTCTGGTTTTGGAGCCACAGGCCAAATCAACACCCAAACCTCAGCTCGCCAATGCTCTAGTTGCTGACACCAAACGTCCTTGTACAAAGTCTCAGTGGGCAGCAATTGATATTTGTTTTGGAGAAAGGACTTGAAAAGAGCTAAGATGTCCTCTCTTTCCAATAGGGCCTTTTTAGGAGAAGGGAGGAAAACTTCTGATCAACAAAGCACGAGATGTGTCATCGGCTACGACTGCCGTCGGAGTTTTCCTGGGTCCTCTTGCATAAGCTGCAGTACATTGGTGATCCCATATGAGTCTAAACAACCATTTGTCTGAAATGGTATATAGGGCAGGGGGTGTCAAACTTGATTTCATTTTTTAAAATTTTTTAAAAGAAAACTTTATTAGAGATTAAAAAAGAAAAACACTATGTACAATACATTGAATACAATTTTACGTTGCAGACAAAATCTATATATACAAATACATAATAAACAAACATATAAAACACATGCTTGTAATCAACTAAGACGGTGTGCTTTTTTCTTGGTAATAATTTTGCTACTATTCATTTCTTATTTGGTAAACATTCTTAATTTAACTACTCCATTCATCAAAAACATATCTTTTAATATCCTGGTTTTTTTCTCTTTAATCCACTTATCCCATTTATCCCAAGCTGTAATATATCTTGAATCTTCCTTATTCCTAAGTTTTTGTGTGAGTAGGTCCATTTCAGTGGTCAGGTATTTTCTGAGTAATCAAATTATTTGTTGGCATTTGTTCGCCCTTCCAAGATTGTGCCAACGCAATCCTTGCCGCTGAGATTATATGGAGAATTAAATATTTCATTTCATTTGCATAGTCCCCTTTTAACATTCCCAACAAAAACATTTCAGGTTTGAATTCTAATTGAATACTTGTAATTTCTTTTATCCACAGTCTAAAAAAAACAAAAAACAAACTCAATTTCATTGAGGGGCGCATCAGGGTTGTGTTTGACCTCGGGGGTGGGTGGCGGGAGTGGTCGGGGGGGCGTGGCCATCTCAATGTCACTTGTGTGGTGGCCCAAGCGCTCTGCCAGCGGAAATAGGCTCCCAAGCTCCGTTTCCGGCTGCAATGGCCTCCTGCAACTCTGTGCCAGCGAAAACAGAGCTGGCTGAGGCACCGCAGGCTGGTCCTTCACTGTTTCCAGGGCAGCCCTGCAGGCCAGATCTAAGCATCCCATAGGCCGGATCTGGCCCGTAGGCCTTGAGTTTGACACCCCTGGTCGGACTACAAGACCTCCGAGGTCCCTCCGAATTCTATTATTTGATGTTGTATTTTCCGAATGTAATTAGAAGGCTGCCCTTTGGTGAAGTAGCGCATCGGGCATTGGATAGGAGAAAAGACTGGCACAATCACGTAAAGCAGGGTTATACTGTCTTCAGCGAAAGGCAAGACCTGGGTTTTTCTGGTTTGAGCAAAATGGACTATGCCCTTACGAGCCAGTCACAATCCAGGGTGTGGCATTTATTGGGATGATTCAGAAATTCTCTTTCCACGCACCCTCAACCAGATGATGGGAGAGCTTGGTCAGATGCCTCAGATGACCTAGGTAACACCAGGGAAAGGAAGCCCTAGTGAAATCCCTAGCTCAGATTTCTCTTCTGCTGGAATTCTTAGAGCTGAGGTGTCCTTGTTTTGCACCTGCTGTGGGAGCCTTGGCAAGATCTTGTTGCGCTCTTTCCTTGCATGCTCTGGCTTGCATGTTTGGTATGCAACGGTATCCGTGTGTGCACCGGAGTGTTATGTGTATGTTTGTGTGTGGGGTGTGTGTGTGTGTGGAGAATCTAGGTGTGTTATGGCCATCTGTCCGTAGCTGCCTCGCCAACCAAGGTCCTGCCATTTTTGTCCGCTGCTGTGCTTTCTCTTCGTGCCATCTTCTGCGGTGTGGTAGATGCAAGATGACCTCGGGAAGCTCTGATGGCATCTTGGCACCAGCCCCCAAACTGACAGACTGAACTTGAGCAGTTCAGCAAGCAACATTCCTCTCATTCCAGGGCTTTTCAGCTCATGCTCTTCTCCCCACCTTTGAACATGCCGATTGTCTCCTGCGCCCAACCCACGCTTGTCCTGGGGCACCTGAAGCTTTGTGAGTTGGCTCAATGTTTTCAGTTGGTTGACTTCTTCAGCTGTTTGTGAGGCTGATTTTTCCGGTTTAGACATCTCCATACCAGAAATCACGGTTGGAATTTATTGTGCACAATTTTAGTGCTTCATTCTAGTTAGCGAGCATACTTCCTTCCTCCTATTAATCCCTGAGGATTTTCCTACTTAATTGTTAGACAATTTTAGCAAAAAATGCCTTTGGTTCCCATCAGGATAGCCTTCCTCAACCTGAGAGATTTCAAGCAGCTCATACATATGGAGGGTGAAAAAGCTGCATTAACACATTTCTTGTGTGTCACTCTTGAACTAGGTAGCATACGTCATGTCGTAGTTTGGTATAAGATGAGAGTACCATCAGGTTCTTTTAAAAGCTATATATAAGACTCCTAAAAACCAGTCAAGGATAATAATTAGAGATTATATATATATACACACACACCCAAGATAAAGTTTAAGCTGGAGAACAGCAATCTTGGTCTCTAACTATTATCCTTGACTGGTTTTTAGGATGTAATAGACCTCAGCTGAGATATTGTTGTTGTTGTTGTTTTTTTTAAAAAAAACAGTCCTAGGTTTATATTTTTATTCTCTTAGTAAAAGTCATCCAATATGAACAATGAAGAGAGCTCAGCATTATTCTGGATAAAGTCTACCCCATACTGAAAAAAATAACAGTATAATACACAATACAGAGTGGCACACAACCATTTCAGTGATCAGATGTGGCTTCCTTGGGCACAACATGTGTGAACAAACGTTTGCACACAAAAGACCCTAAACAAGGAAATGAAGTTGTTTCATCAAACTTGTAAGGATCTTTTCCCATCCAAGCAACAGTTCCCGAGTCCTCAACCCTCCCACAACAACAAGAATAAACAAAAGCCACAAGCATTGGAAGCAGCTGGGTGGAAAAACTGCCAAAATTGCTTCTCTTCCCAGTTAACCCACCCTGGTTCAGCTGCTTGCTGCTTTCCAAACCACCAACAGGCTCTCATTGCCAAAAAAGCAGCTTGTGAACACTCTGGAAGAAAAAAAAACACAACAGCCTGACGAACAACAATACAAAAAAGTTGCTAAGACCCAAGAAAGAGTGCAAAGAAGAGTAACAAAGATCATAAGGGCTCTGGAGGATAAGATGTAGGATGAATAGTTGAGGGAGCTAGGCTTGAGGTGTATCTAGCTAGCCCAAGGGTCTTCAAACTTGGCAAGTTTAAGACTTGTGGACTTCAACTCCCAGAATTCCTGAGCTAACATGACTGGAGGAGGAATTCTCGGAGTTGAAGTCCACAAGTCTTAAAGCTGTCAAGTTTGAAGGCCCCTGAGCTAGCCTATTGAAGGGAAGAATTATGGGGGACATCATGGCAGTCTTCCAGTACTTGAGGGGCTATCACAGAGAAGAGGGTCATCGGCCAGAAGACAGAACAAGAAGCAATGGTTGGAACCTAATCAAGGAGAGATCCAACCTAGAACTAAGAAGGAATTTCCTGAAAGTGAGAACAATCTTGAAATGTTGTCTGCTACGACGTCCTACCTGTCAACAACTACTTCAGGTTCAACCGCAATACCACACAGGCAAACAATAAGATACAAACTCCAAAGTAAACTGCTCCAAACTTGATTGCAGAAAGTACAACTTCAGCAACAGAGTGGTCAACGCCTGGAACTCACTACCTGACTCTGTTGTTACAGCCTCAAACCCCCCAGCCTTTAACCTTAAACTATCCACTACTGACCTCAACACATTCCGAAGAGGTCTGTAAGGGGGCGTGCATAAGCGCACCAGCGTGCCTACCGTCCCTGTCCTACTGTTCCCATTTATCCATTTATTTGTACTAATTTATTATATATATACTTATACCTGTTTATACTTACATGTTTATATATTATGTTCATACTTATATTTGTTTTCTCATACATGCTTGACAAACAAATCAAATACATACATACATACATAAAGAATCAGTGGAATGTTTCAGAAGTTGCGGTTGCTCGGTTTTTAAGAAGGGTGTCAACTTAGGCTCTGACTAATGAATCCAAGCAAATGTATTATGTACTCAATGAAGAAGACCTTTGTGAAGTATCCTAGTCTCAGAGTTCTGATTTGCTTTGGTTCATTAGTCGGAGCCTTGACAAAGAGATTGGACAGCCATTGAGACTCTACTTGAGCTGGATTAAAAGACCTCCAAAGTTTCTTTCAACCTGTTGCTCTATGTTCTAACTTCCACCACCCTCAGGCCCTACAAGCCCAAAGACCTTCTGTCTCTCTCCGGATCTAAATGCGCTAATTTACCATGCTATGCTGCCTATTCTCTTAGCATGGACTGAATTTGTTGTTCTGAACTTTTGATTCTTTCCGTCCTAGCACACAGACAGCAGTCCATAACCAGTAACCTCCGAGAGAAGGGAGGTCTTAAGTGCTCTTTGCTTATAAGCATGCAACTATCTCCTGATTAATGCCAAGTAGCAAAACAAAAGGCATTAAGTTTTAATATCAATATTAGGCAAGGATAAAAACACTGATGCATTTTAAGATGCCAAAAAATATATATATATATATATATGCAAAAGATTACATGCTTGGCTGTCACCTTAGAGCAGGGGTCCCCAAACTTGGCAACTTTAAGACTTGTGGACTTCAATTCCCAGAATTCTCCAGCCAGCAAAGCTTGCCAACTTGCCAAGTTTGGAGGCCTCTGCCTTAGAGCAGGGATCTCCAACCTTAGCAACTTTAAGACTAGCGGACTTCAACTCTCAGAGTTCCTCAGCCAGCTTTGCTGGCTGAGGAACTCTGGGAGTTGAAGTCCGCTAGTCTTAAAGTTGCCAAGGTTGGAGACCCCTGCCTTAGAGAATCTCAGAATGTCCTGAACCAGCAACAGGATTGCCAATGACTCTTTCTCAATTTGAAAAGAAAATTTCTAAGGCTACAGACACTTCCTGTTAAGGAAACTGTGTATTCACATACACACTGTTAAATAATCACACATTTTGCTTCGGTTTATTGCCATCTTTCCATAAGCCCGGCCTAGTCAGTGTATGAAGACCTAAAAAGGGTTTCTCCAGCCTCTGTCCAACCCTTTCACCACCGAGAGTCCTTCCAATCATAAGAAAAAATTGTGTTGGCTTTAGAAGGGACTTCTGCCACTTACACAACTCGACTTGAAATACAAGTGTCAACCCTGAAGCTGGCCTGGCTGCAGCCATCTTGGAGCTTCAGTACTGTCACACTAGAGCGGATGGATAGGGAAGGGGGGAATCAGAGATAGCTGGGGCTGTGGAGTCAAAACAAAATATTTTCTCTTGGGAACCAAGGACATTCTCACACCTGGCCAGAGGAAGGAGGAATGATGTCATCAGACCAACGGACGCTGCCTTGATTGGGCCATGTGACTGACTGTTTGGGATTGGGAGGAAAACTTTTCACTTTTAATTAGGTGAAAACCAAGGGGACTCTTCAGAGTCGGTTTTCACCAGATATGTGTCAATATGATATTTCATATTGCTATTCTTTGAGGAATCTACCTGGCTCAAAGTTTTTGCTTGCAATAGATCTATTGGAAGCCTGACAACAAGAGAGTTTGCCTCAAGCATCCAAAAACTTCAGCTTTACACTCCTACATTGCCCAAAACAAAGCTCTTTTCCCTTATGTCTACCTGCATCAGAAGGACATGCAGGCCTCCTGTCATACCCCCGTCAGAATCTGACTTGGAGGGGGAAGCGGAACAGCTGACAGGGAGTGGGAGTATGGCTCTGTTAGCTGGGGAAGAAACTGGGGAAGGGCAAAGGCCGGCTGGGCAGAGCAGGAAAGAGGTAGAACAAGGGAGAGGGAATTTTGGAGGAAGATCCAGGCCCACCCCCTCTTCATCCTGGGACATGCAGGGAGGAACGGAAAAGAGAGCAATGTGAGCTTACGGGGGAGGAAAGGGCCCTGATTCCCTTCATTAGCTGCAGCAGGGAACACAGTGTTTAAAAAGGGAAGGTGCACACAGCAAACTGTTGGGAGCAAATTGTGAGTTATCTGGTATTGTCAAGGCTTATCTGGGTTCCAGGCGTCTTCCCAAGTGTGTGTGTTTTGCTGGGCTTTCAAGTCTGCAATTTCTTCTCCTGCCCTGTCAAGTTAATTACTGCAGCACGTTTTTTTGTGGATTTTAAATTACAGTTTGTATGTACTTTATTTTCGGACTGAATTTCCTCCACTTAAAGACTGTTCTTGGGAGAGTTTTTTTTCTCCAGCTGACGGTAACCTGGACATTGGGGGCAAAGTTGGAGGTACTAAAGGGACTCTTCTTGTTTATGTGACTGTATGGCCTTTGTGCCACTCCCCTTGGGTCATCACATCTCCTGACCATTAGAGAGATGACTTTCCACCATGTCCCACCTTCTAAGTAAAAATAACGGCACAGAGACACCCTTGAGTTGAGTTGCTCCTGGCGACGATATGGACAAATTCATTGAGATGTCTCAGCCAACCATACCAAAATGATTGATTGGGGCTGGCTTTCCTCCAGGATGTTCTCTCATCTTTAATTTCCCAATCTAGCCTCCACCTTTGAGATTCCTTGGTGTCTCTCATCCAAGAACGAATCAAGCCTGATAGCTCCGTTTCCAAGCCCAGAAAACTTCAATAAGGTTCTAAAGCCTGCCGAGGCCTGCCTTCCATTCCCTGGATTTCAAACCACAACAATGGGAAACGCCAGGGGGATTAGCGGCCCAAGTTTGTTTCCCATTGGAAATGGCTAACCCATCACACTATATTGCACAAATGATACCTTCTAAGGTTGAGTTGCTCCTCAAGTCACCTGTGGGAAACAGTTACCAGAGTACCTAGCTAGGTAGGTGATTTAGTCTTCACTTCTGATAAACTCACCTGTCCACCTGCAATTGCAGCTGCCCAGGGCTTTGCTTTATCTTGTTCTGTGCCTCCACATTCAGCATCTCAGAAGTACTTTCCCCATTGATGGAAATGATGACATCTCCAGGTCGAAGGTCACCCAGGGCTGCTTTGCCATGCTCTATCACCTGTGTCGAGCAGAAAGCAAAGAATTCCACAATTGAAATGGGTTTGTTGGAAACAACATTCCTATTTTCATAACCATGCCAAGCAGTGGTGAGATTCAAATAATTTAACAACTGGTTCTCTGCCCTAAGGATTACTTCCAACAACCAGTTCACCAAACTGCTCAGAAAGTTAACAACCGGTCCTCCCGAACTGGTGGAAACTGGCTGAATCCCACCACTGATACCAAGGCAGAATTTTAGAATGTTAAGGACAATCATATTTTCAAATAGCCCTGTGTTGCTCAACGTTAGCAACTTTACAACATGTGGACTTCAACTCCTAGAATTCCCCAGCCAGCTTGCTTGCTGGCTGGGGAATTCTGGGAGTTGAAGTCTACCCATCTTAAAGCCATTAAAGTTGATGAACATTATTATAACCAAGGGAAACAGAAAATTCACTTTTTTTTTTTTAAACTAAACATGTCCTTCTCCAGCATCCAAAACAGGGATATTCCTCCTCCAGGATCCAGACAAGGATCTGTACTAAGTATTTCTCAGGATTAATTAGTGATATGGGCTAAATTAACTCCTTCAAGAATCTGTCAATGAGGATTCAATCATCCAAGCTCAATCATCCAAGACTCACTCATCCAATCTCTGGTTAACAAAGATTGGTCCGGTTGCCATGAATTAACCTTTACACTCCCTTCAAGAATCCTTCCACTTGAACATATTAATGGCTTTGCAACACTATGTTTAATAATAAATGCTAATTATTTCTGGCGGACTCCCTCAGTCCATTTAAATTTGCAAAGCGTAAAACAAGAGCTCTTTTTGGAGGACTACTCATTTCTCCTGGCAACATGTATTGTTTTTTTTCCATGCAAGTTTTTCTTCTCTACATTCCGCAGTAACGGTAAGCAGAAACTAGCCGGCCATGCATTCATATCTGGAAAGGAGAATGTAGTGCCCATATGTGCATGGCCTCTGGCTTGAAATTCTATGAGCTTTAGCACATCAAGAGGAGACTAGGGTGGGCTTCGCACAAAGCTGCCCTGTTCCTTAATATAGAGTCTGAGATCAGCCTTCCAGACAGAAAGGGGAAAAATTTAATTGTCAGGTCGAATAGCCTGGGGGTGAATCAGATCTAACTCACTTGAACCTCCTCTCTGACTGATCTCCACACACAAAGAGCATTTCGGAAACAACAGTGAGCAGAAAATAAAAAAGTGTCTTTTTTTTTTAAAGCATGGTCTCTTCCCTCTTTGCAGGTTTTTCTAGACAAATAATTGTGTAAGCAGAAGCAGACTGAAACTTTTATGCAAAGCAGTTGGTTAACCAACCAATTTAGAAAGTTTTTTTTTTATACTGCCTTTGTTTTAATTTACAAACTCAAGGAAGGAGCAGAAAGAAGTACCTTGAGGAATGAGAGAGAATCACAACCAAGAAAATAGTCAGATAAAGGAAACCTGAGTTTGGGCCAGACCTGCAATCCAAGAAAGCTTCTCAGATAAAAACCCTCCCTAGTTCTCACAAAGACAAAGGGGAGGCACATTCAGACATACAGGATTCCAATACTTTTCCTTATAATAAAAGTAATACTAGCAGGAAGGATCTGGTCTTCTTTGAACAGCTGACAAATCAAAGCAACAGTGAGAGGGAATCCTGGACAGACGTTGACCTGGATCCCAACTTCACTTCAACATCTTCTGCCATTAGTTTCTGGCATTGTGTTTTTTTCCCTGAACTCCCTATATATTTATACTAGCTCGACACCCGTGCTTAGCTACGAAACTGTGTGGTCGGGCTTAATTTTTCGGGAGGAAATTAAGGGGAAAAAATTGTGCCTCTGCCTACCAGCATCCATCGGTGTTCATCTGGCTAGCATCCTGTCAGTGTGTGAGAGGGTTGAGGGCTGTTTGGAAACTGAAAGAATTTTGCTGTGTGAGGAAGGAGACAGCAAGGAGCCAGGGCGTGGCTTAGCTCAACTGTTCTGTACTAAAGCTGCTTGGTGCTCTGAAACTGAAACGCCTCTGCTTGTGTTTTGCATTTGGAAGAGATTTCTTTTCAGGTGGGGAGGGGGCATAGAACTCCTTAGCATCAGAGCGTGTTAATAATAATAATATAGGAAATACTAATGCTCTGATGGTCATTCCAAAAAATCCTTTCTTAGTGAGCATCTAGAACCCAAGAGGAACATACATGCTAAATTTCAAGTTTGTAGGCTTTATGGTTCTGGAGATTTTGTGATGATGAGTGACTGGTATTTCACATAGATAGATAGATAGATAGATAGATGGATGGATGGATGGATGGATGGATGGATGGATGGATGGATGGATGGATGGATGGATGGATGGATGGATGGATGGATGGATGGATAGATAGATAGATAGATAGATAGATAGATAGATAGATAGATAGATAGATAGATAGATATAGATGATATATAGATATAGATTTAAACAGGAATGCTATACATGAGTCTCTATTTCCCCTATGCTCTACCCAGCAAGTTTACAAGACGTGAGTAGAACTAGTAGTATTGCCAGAGATAAGGGGGTTTAGAACTCCAAGAAAGATATTTGAGAGTGCAGTATTTCCTACGATGTGTCTTTCTTCTTTCCTGGGAAAGCATAGGAATGGGAAGGAAGGAAGGGAGAGCCAGCCAATTAATGGGGGAAGAGTTTTGCAAAGAATAAAAAGGTACATGATGTTAAATTTGAGGGTACCTTCATGTACGCACCCAGTTACTTCTTCAGTATTAGTAGAACCAACTAAGGCAGCACATCTACGCTATAGTCCTTTCTCAGTCTTGCTTTAGGGTTGATCAAGGAAGCTTCAAACAAGACTGAGAAAGAAATTTCAGAAACTCCTCTTGCGTGCATATCCACACTTGGAGACTATTCCAGAAGGGGACTTCTCATTTAAAGGCTGTTGAGCAGGATCTGTTCTCTCCGTTAGACTGAAAGGTCACCCTTGGCTCAATGCCCAGCTGAAGAGACCTCTCTGACAAGACTTTGGCCCAACCAAATCTGGAATCCCTGGAGACACAAGAAATGTGCAGCATTCCAGGATGTCCTGCACAAATCCCACAAACATTCAGGGCAGGGACTGCCAAGCTATAGTCAAGCTCTTCTTGTTCACCTCTCGGTAGGAAATTCCATTCGGAGCTGCTAGCAAAAGAATGTTGTTGGTTGGAGAAAATATGACAGCTCTGTCTTGGGTGAAGGCTCGCTACAGCTTCCAACTGCAATTTCAACCCAAATCTAGGTCTGGGGGTAAGGACACCACAATGTTTGCACTCACCAATTCTATACTCTTATTTTTTTGCTTTAACAACATACACATTTGGTTTACATATCATGCATATATTCATAATGCAACGTATTTAGTTTGGGCTTAATATGTTAGGTATGTCCAGCCATTGTAGTTGGAAATCATGGCTTCTAGTTATCGCATCGTTGGCAGAGTCTGTAAACTTACAATTCCATGACTTAGCTGATGGGTGAACCCAGCCAACTGGGGCTTACTCAGCAAATCTGATTTGAAGAAACCTTAGCTGAGAGAGCTATGCCAATGCCGAAACAAGTATGCCACACCTGTTCCATTTCTTTTGTGGGCCAGATTAGTCATCTAATCTAGCTAACATTCTATCATTAATAGCACAAGGTGCAAACCAGCAGGGCCATCCTTAATGATGGGGAAGACCAACTCCCAACCTTTGTTGAGATATATAAGAAAAGCTGTAACTTCTCAATCTGAGCATCCTGTAGACGTGCCAGGATTGCGATGTTCAGAATTTTTCAGCAAGAAATTCATGGAACTTCAACCAAAACATCTGGGAGGCCATAGGTTGAAGGAGGTTGCCCCAAACCTTATGAGAAACAAGGACTATACTGCAGTAGCAATACCAACAACACTTAGACTTATATACAACTTCACAGTGCTTTACAGTCCTCTCTAAGTGGTTTACAGAATCAACATATTGCCCCCAACAATCTGGCTCCTCATTTTACCAACCTTGGAAGGATGGAAGGCTGAGTCAATCTTGTGTCAATGGGAATCAAACTGCCAAACAGCTGGCAGTTGGCAGTCATCAGAGTTAGCCTGCAGTACTGCATTCTAACCACTGCACCGCCATGGTTGTTTCTCAACCTTGACAAATTTAAGACATGTGGACTTCAACTCCTGTAATTTCCCAGCCACCACAATTGTACGGCTGGCTGGGGAGTCCTGGAAGTTGAAGTCCACACTACTTAAAGTTGCCAAGGTTGAGAAACATTAGGCTGGAGGTACGAATTATTCTGGCAGGAGACAAAGGGAGCTAGCGTGATATGGCTGAGTAGAAAGCTTCTTACTTCCTTTCAATCTGCAGCAAGTGATATAAACAGAATGGTGGGGGGAGCAGAGACAGCAGATATGGAAAATGTGAATTTTCAGACAAAAGTGCATCAAGTTTAAGAATGACTCTATGCCTGGTGTGAACCCAGAAAATGGGTTAATTCAGTTACGTGGCCAGAATTTCGCCATAAAGGATATTTCTCAGAGTTCAAAAGCTAGAATTGTCTACATAATATGAATAGCAATCAGGAGAACAATATGCCCCCTCATCAGATTTCTAATGAACATTAAAATTCCATTTGTGTCCCAAAATTTCATACTCAGAACCTGATGGCGTTAACAATAGAGTTGGTTTGCTCACCTTAGATACTATGATGGGTTTTCGGAAGTCTCTTCCTCCCGTAATCCGGAACCCCCAGGGAGCTGGGCCAGTCAGATTCACACTCACCGACATGGCAGCTCCGCTAGAGGCAGGGTGACCACAGCACCTGCAGGCCTGAAGGAAGACACTGTTAAAATACTGAAGTTTGCAGATGGTACAACAGTGATAGGTTGTACAATATGCCTCGTGGTGTAACCGGAACAATCTGGAACTGAACACACTCAAAACTGTAGAAATGGTGGTAGACTTTAGAAGAAACCCTCCCATACTACCCCCTCTTACAAATTACTACACACAGTATCAATAGTAGAGACCTTCAAATTTCTAGGTTCTATCATATCACAAGACCCAAAATGAACACCCAACATCAAAAACGTCATCAAAAAAGCACAACAAAGAATGTTCTTTCTGCGCCAACTCAGGAAGCTCAAACTGCCCAAGAAGCTGCTGATCCAGTTCTACAGAGGAATGATTGAGTCTCTCACCTGCACCTCTATAACTGTCTGGTTTGGTTCTGCAATCCGACAAGACAGACACAGACTCCAGAGGATAATTAGGACTGCGAAAAAAACAATTGCTACCAACCTGCCTTCCATCAAGGACCTGTATACTGCACGAGTCAAAAAGAGGGCTGTGAAAATATCTACAGACCCCTCACATCCCGGACATAAACTGTTTCAACTCCTTCCCTCAAAACGATGCTATAGAGCACTGCACACCGGAACAACTAGACACAAGGAGAGTTTTTCCCCAAATGCGATCACTGTGCTAAACAAATAATTCCCTCAACACTGTCCAACTTTTTACTACATCCGCACTACTATTTCTGTTAATCTTCTCATCACTCCTTATCTCCTATCCCCTCCCACTTGTGACTGTATGACTGTAACTTTGTCACTTGTATCCTTACGATCTATATTGACTGTTTCCTAGAGTGATTTGATTGCTTATTGTACCCTATCTATCACTAAGTGTTGTACCTGATGATTCTTGACTCTTGACAAATGTTCTTTTATGTACACTGAGAGTATTTACACCAAGACAAATTCCTTGTGTGTCCAATCACACTTGGGCAATAAAGAATTCTACACAAGAACTGAAAATATTTCTATGAAAAGCATAGGAAGGTCAAACTCCACTTCATTGAGGGTCACATCAGGGCTGTGGTTGACTTTGGGGGGCTAGAAGGGGGCGTGATTGACTGGGTGGGCGTGGCTGACTGGATGGGCGTGGCCATCTTGAAAGCCATTCCCCAAACTGCTGGCCTGATGTTTCCTCATTGGGTAGAGCAGGCCGAAGTGATGCGGGCCAGCCCCTTACATTTTCCAGGACGGTCTCATGGGCTGGATCCTACCACAGTGTGGGCTGGATCTGGTCCATGAAACACACCCCTGCAATAAAAGAACCAGTCAATCGTGAGAGTTGCCTCGGGAAGATCCAGCTGTTATTTATGCCAAAGGAGTTTCTTTTTCCCATATGTACAATGCAGTACCGCCTATTGGAGTTGGGAAACCATTGGCCCTCCACACAATACATTTTCTCCAAAATCAAAAGAAAGCAGAATCCAGAAGCAGAAGATGGCCTTACTGACAGACGTTACAGATTAATACAGACTAATTAGCTTCTAATTCAGTTATACTTCTCACGAGATCAAAGCCCCCTAGAGTCGACCAATCGAGCCAAGAGTATCCACCAAAACTGGATCTAGTTTGCAAGTAGGATGAACAAGCTAACCAGAACAAAAAGAAAGTTCAAATCAGATCAATTCTCTCTGCCAGTTCGTTGTAATCAAATACTGGAAAAATGCCTTGCAAAAAACCTCTATTCCGCTTATAAATTCTTCATATTTTTTTCCCACCACATTTTCTCTTTAGCGACACATTAACTCAATGAACAAAATACTAGTTCTGGTAAAAAGGAGGAAGCAACGGGCCAAGAGAATTGGAAGAGTTACAGGCCAAGCTCTTTCCTTCCTTGAATTATCAGAAAATTACTTTTTAATGTTTTTAGCAATGCACCACAAATTCTGTCCACTGGAAGTATTAAAATTGTGGGATACACAGCATATTTTCTAGTGGGGAT
The DNA here is from genome assembly GCF_049901735.1 of Notechis scutatus. Lineage (NCBI taxonomy): Eukaryota > Metazoa > Chordata > Lepidosauria > Squamata > Elapidae > Notechis > Notechis scutatus. The sequence continues at coordinate 5,271,362 of NC_142015.1, forward strand.
GAAGTGTTCTAATAATTCAAGAAGAATTTTCCCCCATACACAAAAAAAGAAAGAAAGAAAGAAATCCTTCAGTTGTTTAATTCCCCCCAAAAAATGTTGAGACAGCTTTTTCGAAAGCATTCTCTAGCACTTTAGACAATAAAGTAAGTCCAATAAAAAAAAATTAGACTGTGCAGAAATGGACAGATTAACACTGAAGATCGACAAAAAAGAACAGAATATTTTCGAACTTGGGACATGTTTTATCAATCGCTGGATAATAGAGGTAGAAACTAGGAGTTTAATATTGTTATGTAAACAAATTGACTCAGACAGCACACTGTTTACTTATTGTATATAAAGAGAAAATATATTAAATAAATAAATAAAACAAGTCTAATCTGTACCCACTTACGCCATCATGAAATTTTGCTTTCCTTCACAAGGACCGAACCCCTAAATCTCAGTCAGTCACATTCTGCAGACGGCCTGAGATACCCCAAATCCCAATCTTACTTTTACAATCCCACTCCAAAACACCAAGAACCACAGGTATTTCAAGTACCTCTTGAGTACGTTGTGAAGCCCAGCTACCGCGTTGCGTAGCCTCCTTAGCGTGCCTCTAAAAGGGAACTAGGAAATGAGTTGCATCCTATGATGTGTCAAACATTTGCCTTCCTGTCACAGATTCGCATCTGCCAATCAATGAGGGCTGCAAGCTCCTTTCTGGTCGACACCATCACCCAACCAGGAAACAACCTCAGTGCAAAAAGCTCTCTGCAGCCCTAATCAGATAAAAAAAATACACCCTCAGGAGTCAGGACCACACCTTTGTGATGTGGCCTGTCCAGTTTGCACCGTATCTCACTGGTTCTTGACATATAGGGGCATGAAAGCAAAGTCAGGAGCTATTTTGGAAAGGCAAGTCATGACCTATCCTTGATTTGGAGTAGTTGCAGGTCCAGAATATCTCATTTGGGAACTCTCTATCCAGCCATGGGCTGACCTCAGATTTCCTAACACGGGTAGGGATTCAACCGGTGTTACAACCAGTTCGGTGACAGTGCATTTTGCATGTGTGTGTGTGTGCAGCATTTGCAAAAAAAATCATCAGCTGTGCCGCCCGGACAGCTGACAAGCGCTGCGCATGGGTGCGCAGTGTTTGAAAATCCTTTTCTTTCCTGCTTTTTCAACCTCAGCTGTGCCACGCGAAGCAGCGGAGGTTGAAAAAGCAGGAAATAAAGGACAGCCAAGAGCCTGGGCAGTCGTTGCACCAAACCGGTTCTGTGTCAGCTGCTCTTCGGAGCTACCGGTTCTATAGAACTGGGCCAACTCAGTCGCATCCCACCCCCTCAACATGGGATCATCTGGATATATTGTGCTCCTAGAATTCTGGAAAGCAAAACTTTTGAGAGTTCTGGAAACTTTTCTTCCCAAAGTTGGGGAAGTTAATCTGTCCATATATGACAACTTTAGAGAAAGCACACCCAATTTTACAGATTGTAAAACCATTGTTCATTTTAATTAGGTTCACTAAATAAACCACTGACTAGCTACCTGGACATGACACGCTGAATCATCGTAGCCAACCACATTTTGGATTAATTCAGCCCACGAAGTTGCTTATGGTTTCATGCAAACCCAGAAAAGTGGATTGAGTTAAACCGTGATTGAGTTAATCAGAGATAGCATATTATGTTGACACAACTAGTGAATTCACCCACTGTGCTAAGTTAATTTGTTTTGACCATCATCTCACAAAACACAGATGTTTAGTTCATACATAATGTTTGACTATGATCCTGATTTACAAAGTTACAGTGACTGGATTCATACCACATGGTAAATACTGAAACTAAAAACAAAACAAAACAAAAACAGAAAAATATTTTTTTAGTTGAGTGTGATATGTGAGCGCTGTCAATATTTTAGCCTAAAATGCTTTGTAGGGCAGTGCAATTAAATATGACACCAATGTACATTGTAGCCTTATGGCTTTTAGCAACGTTTCTCAATTTTGGCAACTTTAAGACACATGGACTTCAATTCCCAGAATTCCCCAAGATGTGTGGACTTCAGTTCCCAGAATACCCCAAAGAGCCATACAACCATGCAGACTGGGGCATTCTGGAAATTGAACATCTTAAAGAGAAATTCTTTTCAGAAAAATTCTCCAAGAATGAGTGACAAAATCTTATTAGCCAATATACAGTATTTCTTCAACATGCCATGTTGAAGGTTTCATTGACCACAGAAATAAGCATCAGAGCATGCTGTGATGGTTCAACCTGGAATTACATTTTTGCATGGATTTAAGCATGCCAACAATTCTTCCGAAATATGCTTAGCAAATGTGGCAGGTATTTCAGTCTGCTTCTTCCTCTATATAATATTTAGCTATACACACAAATGATACTTCATTATTTCACAGGAAGTCGAAAGCCAAAAGCAGCAACCACCATTGCCTATCCTTTCTGAACTACAAAACCTCTTAGGAGTAGTTGCCTTCAGAAGAACAAGATAAGAAGGAGTAAGATAAGACCTGTAACTCTTGCCATGGTGAGATAAGACCTGTAACTCTCCCCTTGTCTGAATGATGGTGGTTTATTATCTAAGCTCTGCCTTGGGCAGGATCATCTCTCTCATTCTGAGCTACCAGGAGGTGGAGAACAGAGGCGTGAAATTTTTAGGAAGATGCCCAAGATAGGAAAACAGAGAAAGGAAAACTATTGAGGCCTCCTTTCAATCCAATAACGGCAATCTTAATTGCTCAACTGAGATAAATAGCGGTACAATCAGAAACACAATAGCTGCCTAAACAGACATGCCCCCACCCCATCAAGCAAAAGCAATTGCGACATCATCCTGGCTTGGTTCAAAGCCTTGGGCAATGCAAGACATGTTCTTTGGAGGTTCATCCTTTGATTTTTCTACAGGAAAATCTTCTTCAACTGGACCTGAACTCATCTCTACGAAATGCTTGGCATCTGAAGTCACAGAATCAGTTCCTCCAACGTTATTATACAGAGGGGTATTTTTTTTTTTTTTGTATTTCTTTTCCAAATTTGCAATTGAAGTTCACCCATACCACTCAATGGAACAATCAAGCAATAAGCATGTAAAGTCGTAAACCGTTCATAAGGCAGCCCAAGCCTTTATATATTATGCTTACTCAAAAGCAGGTACTTTTGATTTGGTCTCAAAACTTTATGGGAAGGGACGTGGTGGCTCAGTGGCTAAGACGCTGAACTTGTCAATCAGAAATGTCGGCGGTTCGGATCCCTAGCGCTGCGTCACGGAGTGAGCTCCGTTCCTTGTCCCAGCTTCTGCCAACCTAGCAGTTCGAAAGCATGTAAAAAAAAAAAGCAAATAGAAAAATAGGGACCACCTTGGTGGGAAGGGAACAACGTTCTGTGCGCCTTCGAAGGCGTTTAGTCATGCCGGCCACATGACCACGGAGACGTCTTTGGACAGCGCTGACTCTTCGGCCTTGTAACGGAGATGAGCAGCACCCCCTAGAGCCGGAAACGAGTAGCATGGATGTGCGAGGGGAACCTTTATCTTTACCTTAACATTCACTGGGGTTCCCAATATCCCAAAATAGGCTGGAACTTAGGGATGGAAAATCATGTCTAAGGATATCCTCTCCCAAATCTCAGCTTCAAGCTTAAATCAAGGGGTTGTCCAGTCCCGTAGAAAAAGATGCAGCAGACAGGGATAATGCTGGAGGGCTATGATAAAGGGACTATATATGTAGTTTTGCATTTATTGACAGCAGCAAGAATTGTATTTGCACAATACTGGAAAAATGAGAACTCTCCAGATGAGGATATAATTCGGAAAATATTAGACTGTGCAGATATGGATAGATTGACATTAAAAATAAAGGATAAAGAAGATACAGAACGTTACTTAACATGGAATAGATTTTACGAGTGGTTAGAGGTAAGAGGTAGAAATTAGATGAAGAAAGATTATTGCTATGTATGAACTAAATATAAAGATGGTTTATAATTATAAATATGCCAACAGAACCAACAGAACTACAAATAAGCTAATATAAAGAGAAATCTAGTTAAAACTATTCTTATTCGTATATATGTTAATATTCCTTTTTGCTCTTTCTTTTTCTGTAAATGGTATGCTCTGACAATACACTGTATTCAAAATGTATGTATATATATGAATGTGTGTATGTATGTCTATGTATATAAAGAAAAAGACACAGCAGGAATGTCATGGCCAAAAAGAAAGAAAAAAATGCATCTAGGAAAACCTGACATTTCCAAGAACCCGGAACATCAGCAAGGAGCAAGAATAGTTAAACAGAAAAGCAGAAAGTTCCTTTAATTAGAAGAGCAAAGAAGGGACTCATTGAGAGGCACAGTAGTTACTGATTCAGGGAAGAGAAATGAGGTCCCTAGAGACAAGTCAGCACCAGACAGTTGGTGCCCTAGGGCCTAGGCCACCTCCTATGACTTCCCACTCATCAGGAAGACTTTTTGGTGTGTGTGTGTGTGTGTGTGTGTGTGTGTGTGTGACACAGATAGAAAAGACAGGCAAAAGCTCAAGACTAGCAAAGGGCGTCCATAGCTTGGTTTCTACCTCTGTTTTGCAGCTCAGTGTGAAAGATTCGCTGAGCTGGCCCCTTCTCCCAGGAGAACAGGCTGGGCTGACATCTTGCAGATCAAGCTACACCTATCCCATTTCATGGAAACAAGGAAAAAAATGTGACTAGCAAAAGCTGGACCTTTGAAGTCAACCATCAATAGAGCCTCTACACCAAGGGGTGTCCAACCATGGCAATTGTTAAGACTTGTGGGACTTCAATTCCCAGAATTCCCCGGAATTCTAGGAGTTGACGTCCATAGTTCGTATGGTGGCCAAGGTTGGACATCCCTGCTCTACAACCTTAGCGTCATGAAAGCAAAAATGGAGATTGGCAATTTCACTCTTATTTCTGCGTGTATTCTCCAGTGAGTTGTAATGTTTTGACAACTAGAAGCCACCTGTGGAACTCCCTCTTACTCATAGGTGAATTGATTAGATGGAAATTAAGGACACCAACAAGCAGTGCAATTAAGAAACATGGAGGCTTTAAATGGAGAAAACCAGATAGGAAAAGTGCAGAGAAGAGCAACCAGGATGATTAGGGGACTGGAGGCTAAAACATATGATGAACAGTTGCAGGAACTGGGCATGGCTAGTCTAAGGAAGAGAAGACCAGGGGAGACAGGAGAGCAGTCTTCCAATATTTGAGGGGCTGCAACAGAGAGAAGGGTCAAGCTATTTTCCAAAGCACTCATAGGCCAGACAAGGAATAATGGATGGAAACTGAACAAGGAGAGATTCAACTTGGAAATAAGGAGGAATTTTCCTGACAGTGAGAACAATCAAGGAACAGAAGTTGTGAGAACAATCAAGGAACAGAAGTTGCCTTCAGAAGTTGTGGGAGCTTCATCACTGGAAGCTTTCAAGAAGAGACTGGACTGCCATCTGTCAGAAATGGTGTAGGGTCTCCTGCTTGGGCAAGGGGGGGTTGGACTAGATGACCTTCAAGGTACCTTCCAAACTCGGTTAATCTAGTCTAATCTAAATCTTCAGATATGTGGGAGTTCCTGAATGAGGAAGTGGACAACAAGGTTTCTAAGAAAGAATTGGACTACAAGGTGGTACAAGTTGCTTAGTTGTGGGTTGTTGGGTTTTGTTCTGTTTTTTGGTGTTTTTTTTTTGAGAAAACAGCAACAGAGCAACTTCCCCAAAACTGTTTCCGGCTGCAGGATCTCTCCCGTAACGGCCAACCAGAAATTAGCTTGATACAAAGACAGCCTTCAAGGGAGAATTTCCTGAAGTTACGTGTTTTCGGCCAGCAGGAAACTCTCCCCCAGCCCAGCTAAGAATACAAATAACCTCTGTCTCTAATAGGGAGGGGGTGAGGGAGGAATATCTCCCCCCAAAACCTGAGGGAGACAAAAATAGGAGGGCAAATGATGGACTTTAGTCGCAACACAAAGTACACCAGTGTTCTACGTCTCTGTGGTCCTAAGCTCTTCCTCCAGGAGAAGACCAAACACTGAGTTAAAGACCTCAAACTCAAGAGATGTACTTGATTGAAATGGTACACACACATCAACAACAGCTTATTCCTTTAGAAGTGTCCCATGTTGTCATAAGCAAGATCTTTGAGTAGCACCGAAGTCAAGTAGGTCTCTCAGGAAAACCCCGGCAAGGACACGGAGTACTGGTGGCTTCCATCTGGGTATTCAGAGTCTCCCAGTGAGTAGCGTTTGCATTATCATCTGGGGAGCAGGGAGGTACCAAGAAAGAAAATAGAGGCAGTCCTTAACTTACAACAGTTCCTTTAGGGACTGTTTGAAGTTACAATGCCACTCGGCAAGATTTCAGAAGTGATTTGACATTGCCTGTTTTCTAGGGCTGTTGACATTGCCTGTTTTCTAGGGCTGAGGCATGTGACTGGCTCAAAGTCACCCGGATGATTAGAACTCAGTCTCTAGTTTCTAGTCTGATGCTTTAACCGCTACACCAAATTGGCAGGTGAACTGAATGATACCATAGCCTCAAAGATGAAACTTTGATGCCTACCACACAGGAACTATGGTTTGCTTAACCGTGGATGATTTAATAAGCCACCAAAAGATAAATTCACACAATGTACCACCAAGTCAAACCAACATAGCGACCTGAACCATGGGGATTGAGCAGAAGTGAGATGAAAGTTAAGTATTAGTGAACAAACCAGTGGCAGATGTTGTGGTCCACCAGAAGCCTGCGGAAATGGCAGCAGAGTTGGACAGTGGGGAGGAACATGGGCCAGTCCGGGAGTCTGGGGAAGACTCGGACAAGGGAGCTGCATCCGACACAGAGATGGGGCCAGGGCCATCTGGGAGTGGGGTGTTGACTCCGGAGCCTCTGGAGTCTGGCAGCAGTGAGGCTGAGGAACAAGGGGAGCCTGTTCCCAGTGCGCACATGCTCAGAGCTGCCAGAAGGCAAGAACAGTTAAGACAAAAGGGGGCACTCAGGAGTAAGGCTTGGAGGTGATTGGCCCTCCCATAAGACATAAAGGAGGAGCAAAGGGACAGGAACCTTTGCAGGAAGCAACTTTGTTCATACTGGTCGTTTTGAAACCTGAAGCTCTGTGTTGAATTTGTGCTCCAGTTGGCCTCATATAACTAATTGGAAATTTAGTTGCTGGCAGCATTTCAAGGAAGATAAAGGTGAGTGCTTATTAGACTTATCCCGAAGGATTTTGGCAGACTTCCATAGAACTATTACAAAGTGTTTGAGACTCATTACGGGCTGTGAATGACTACAATTCTCAGCCGTTGAAATAAAGAAAAAAAGGGTTTTGGGACTAATGTGTGTTTGTTACTGTCTCAATAAGCCTTGGTCAGAACAGCAGAGTTGGTTTTGTTCCACTCTCTTTCCTCCCTACAAAACTAAATATAATGTTAGATATTTTAGGCTTTATCCATTCAGTCCCTTCCAACTGAATCGAGTCCTGGAAAACGGCCCCTCTTTGCTTCATAAAATTATTTTCTGGCAGAATCAGCACAGACTCCCACCTCACCGACCGAGTTACCTGGAACTAGTCCCAACCACGTCTCAAATAGGAAGTTTCCCATTTTTGGAACATTCTCAGGGTTGTCTAATTAACCTTGTCTGGAAGGAAGCAGTTACTCTGGTCAATTATCTGGCCAATGGAATACTAACTTGCAATGGATGCTGCAGCAATTTTACTCCTCGTCTGGTGAGGTGGGAGGAGGACTGAATTTACAGCAGCTCAGCCACAAGTCTTATTTTTATGCTAACAGAAGCAAAATTTAGACTTTGCAGCTTTCTGCTACTTTGGGTCATACATGCCTGCCTCCACACTGCTTGTGGCAGCCGGTCCAGAGTTTAATTTCTCCCTATTTTAGTGAGTGTAGTTCCCCCCCCCCCCCCAACACATAGATAAGGGCAGACTGAAGAGACAAAGGAGGATGGTGCATGGAGAAGATTTGGATAGACTCCGAATTGTATAATAATTCAGAGAGAGGGAAAGAGAGAGGAATTCTGAAACTTGTTTAATGTCATGAGAATTTAGGACATTTTTCACTCATCTGCTTATTCTGCATAATTCAGGCTGCTTTAACAGCATGCAAGGAGAGACAAAGAATCTTGCAAGGCCTTGACACTCAACGTTTGATGAAAGCAATGTAAGCAATATTTTGGTGGTTAAAGACAGCCTTAATACTTTTAGCTAGTTCTTTGTACTCCCTTGGCTTTGCTGAAAAGTTAAGCCTACGAAGTTAGATTTAGACTGCAGGAGGCATGCAGTGACTGGAAGATATGGTCAAAAAACTTAAAACATCAGCTGCAAGGTGTTTGGAAATCTACCACTATCTTGATCTTTTCAAGTATAAGAAAAACCCTATCTTTTCAACTACAAAAAAGATGTTGAGACTCTAGAAAGAGTGCAGAGAAGAGCAACCAGGATGATTATGGGGACTGGAGACTAAAACATATGAAGAACGGTTGCAGGAACTGGGCCTGGCTGGTCTAGGGAAGAGAAGGACCAGGGGAGACAGATAGATTTACAGATAATCAGAGTTGGAAGGGACCTTGTAGGTCATCTAGTCCAGGGATCCCCAACCTTTTCGACGCCGCGGCCCGGTTCCGGCATCAGCTGGGCGCCGCGGCCCGGTACCGGCGTCAACTGGGCGCCGCCATCTTTTATGACGAAAGGCGCTTCCGGTGACGCCACCGAAGCGCTGTTTCGTCAAAAAGATGGCGGCGCCAGCGCTCCAGTGAGCTTTTCGGTAGAAATGGCTTTCACCCAGAAAAGCTCACGAGGCTGGCGCCGCCATCTTTTATGACGAAAGCGCTTCGGTGAGCTTTCTCCGGAAAAGCTCACCGGAAGCACTTTTTACCAAAAAGATGGCGGCGCCCAGCAGCCAGCGGCCCGGTAAGGCTTGTTCCGCGGCCCGGTACCGGTCCGCGGACCGGCGGTTGGGGACCCCTGATTTAGTCCAAACCCCTGCCCAAGTGGGAGACCCTACACCATTTCTGACAAATGGCAGTCCAATCTCTTCTTGAAAGTCTCAACTGATGGTGCTCCCACAACTTCCGAGGGCAACTTTTGTTCCATGGGTTGATTACTCTCACTGTCAGAAAGTTTCTCCTTATTTCCAGGTTGAATCTCTCCTTGTTCAGTTTCCATTCATTATTCCTTATCTGGCCTACAGGTGCTTTAGAAAATAGCTTGACCCCTTCCTCCCTGTGGCAGCCCCTCAAATATTGGAAGACCGCTATCATGTCTCCCCTGGTCCTTCTCTTTACTAGACTAGCCAAGCCAGTTCCTGCAACCGCGTGTATGTTTTAGCCTCCAGTCCCCTAATCCAGGGGTCCCCACGCAACCCTTACGCGCTTGCGGCGCGCCATCTTTTTAAAAGCGCTTCCGGGTAGAAAGTTCACCGAGCGTTTTCGTATAAAAGATGGGGCCTGAGCTTTTCCAGGTAGAAAGCCATTTCTACCGAAAAGCTCACCAGAGGCTGCCGCTTATCTTTTATAATCATCCTGGTTGTTCTTCTCTGTACTTTTTCTAGAGTCTCAACATCTTTTTTATAATGTGGTGACCAAAACTGGATGCAGTACTCTAGGTGTGGTCTTACTAAGGCTTTATAGAGTGGTATTAGTACTTCCCTTGATCTTGACTGTATCCCTGTTAATACAGGATAGGAGTCTTCCAATATTTTAGGGGCTTCCAATATTTTAGAGGAGGAAGTCAAGCTATTTTCCAAGACACCTGAAGGCCAGACAAGGAATAATGGATGGAAACTGAACAAGGAGAGATTCAACCTGGAAATAAGGAGAAATTTTCTGACAGTGAGAATAATCAACCAATGGAACAGAAGTTGCCCTCAGAAGTTGTAGGAGCATCATCCCTGGAGGCTTTCAAGAAGAGATTGGACTGCCATCTGTCAGAAATGGTGTAGAGTGTCCTGCTTGTGCGGGGGTTGGACTAGATGACCTACAAGGTCCCTTCCAACTCTGTTAATCTCTTAAAACCATACTCTATAGATACTTTGTTAGAAGGAGAATACTTTCAGCACAAGTGCCACATGCAACTGATGCAAGAGCAGAACTGTCAAACATATGATACCTTAGATAGAAAGGTGGATAACTATGTTATTAAAAAACAGGGAAGAAGAAGAATATTTTACGATATGGAATATATGGTATAAATGGTTAAAAAAAAAGACGAATAAAAATGCTTTGTGAAAATGACTAAAGAAATTTCAAAGAAGAATATGATATATGACTTATGTGTATATATGTAAAGTAATGTAGATAGATAAGTATTGCACTTTAACAGTAGTATAATAGTAAGGACCTAGTAAATTAGCTACAGATATATCTATGGTAAATGAACTTAATTGTTATTAAAGGACATGTACACTGCTATGATATCGCTGTAAAATGTGAGGACCTGTTTCTCTTTTTTAAATTTTTGAAACTTTGAAGAATTAAACATTTTTTAAAAAAGATACAAGGGTAGAATTAACTATCCTATTTAGAGAATAACCAGGTAGCTGTTTAACTTTAATGAAATGTAAATGAAGTCGAATCAAAAGTTCCTTTTGCATCGGTACATTCCATTACTTTTGCTTTGTTCCTTTAACTCAGATCTCATTTAGCGATGCAATTGGGAGGGGCAGCTCAGATTTTAAGCAAGGCAGGTGCCAAGTAATCCCCAGCTGTGTTTGTAAGCTTATTTCTCCAGGCAGTCCTCGACTTACAACAGTTCAATTACTGACCATTCAAACCAACAGCGGCAGTGAAAATTGTGACTTATGACCATCTTTCACACGGCCATTGCAGCATCTCTATGAGTGGTGGAGCTCTCTTCTCACAATCGGGAAGTTGTGAGTTCAATCCTCGGTAGAGGAAGATATTTTCTCTCTCTGGGCAAAATTACTCCACCCTGCAAGGGATTATGGGGTCGTGAAAAGAGGACGATGATTGCAGCATCCCCCGTGGTCACATGATTTACATTCAGATCCTGGACAGCTGACTCATATTTATGACAGTTGCCATGTCCTGGGGTCATGTGACCATTTTTTTGCAACCTTCTGACAACTGGGAAGCCAGGTTCACTTAATAAAACGTGTTATTAATTTAATTGCAGGGAATTCGTTTAAGAAATACAGCAAGAAAAGTTATAAAATGCAACAAAACTCACTTAATAAACATCTCACTTAGCAACATAAGCTCTGGGCTTAATTGTGGTCGTAAGTCAAAGGCTACCTGTACTTCCTCTTGCTTTGCAGACTTGCAAAAGCCATAAAGGTGAGAGGATTGGTTGTAAAGTTATATATTTTCCAACACCATCGTAACTGCAAATGATCACTAAATAAGGCCTTAATTGCTCCCATAGGTACACAACCCCACTTTTTGGATAACTGGCCTTCACTAGAGCACCTGGAAGAGAGACCAGAAGGACAAGGGTCCGTTCTTGGGACTGAAGGAGGGGGTTTCTCCTGAATAAGGTGAAGGCACTACACCAGAGGTCTCCAAACTTGGCCACTTTAAGACTTGTGGACTTCAACTCCCAGAAGGCTTGTGACTTGTGGACTTCAACTCCCAGAATTCTCCAGCCCACAAGTCTTAAAGTCCATAAGAATTCTGGGAGTTGAAGTCCATAAGTCTTTTTTTTTTAATAAACTTTATTAATTTTACAATTAAAACAACACAAACAACACAAAGAAAAAATGAAAACCTTTTCAACATGGACAGTTTGTCATATCCTGTTTGTAACATTGTTTTGTGCAATATTTATAATGGATATCTAATGTGAATATATATTTATTACAACTACTACTAAACTTCCTGTCCATAAGTCTTCAAGTCCACAAGTCCACAAGAATTCTGGGAGTTGAAGTCCACAAGTTTGGGGACCCCTGCACCACACAAGCCAGTTTTTACAAACACACACACACACACACACACACACACAAAATCAACATTTTTCAAAGCAGAGTGCCATCCTTGCTAAGCCCCAGGTCCTAAACAGAAAAGCAACAAGGAAAAACGAGAACTTGTGTCCACCAATGAGGGGGCATCAACCGGGGCTGAATTTTATTTTTACCCCAAATTGGCAAGGAAAGTTTACACCCTTATCTTTAACCAGCCCTGAACTCTGAAGCACACAAAACAAACCTGCCTCATACTTTTCTGACTGGAAAAAGCTAGCAAGCTCCAAGGGCTGCCAGAAACACACCCTGGGTATGTGTGAACCAAGGCACATGCAACCTTCCCCACCCACAAAGGGAGCTGGCAGCACCCCAAACGCCATCCCTCCCAACCGCATCATGGCCACAGCCCTTATTCTCCCCTTGCCGCGATGCCAATCCTGGCCAGTTCCAAACTCCTGGTCATTAGGCCACAGCACAAAGATCAGTGAGTGATAGCAATAGCAATAGCCCTTAGACTTATATACCGCTTCACAGTGCTTTTACAGCCCTCTCTAAGTGGTTTACAGAGTCAGCCTCTTGCCCCCAACAATCTGGGACCTCATTTTACCCACCTCGGAAGGAGGGAAGGCTGAGTCAACCTTCAGTTGGTCAGGATCAAACTCCTGGCTGTGGGCAGAGTAATCCTGAAATACTGTATACTAAACACTGTGCACCATGGATGGATGGATGGATGGGACATTAGCAATAGCATTTATATACCGCTTCACAGTGCTTTCCAGCCCTAAGCGGTTTACAGAGTCAGCCTCTTGCCCGCCCAACAATCTGGCTCCTCATTTTACCCACCTTGGAAGGATGGAAGGCAGAGTCAACCTTGAGCCTGGTGAGATTCGAACTGCCAAATTGCAGGCAGCCGGCAGGCAGGCAGAAGTAGCCTGCAATACTGCATTGTAACCACTGCGCCACAGTGATGGTCAAGGGGGAGGGGGGCAGTCTGGAAATTAAATGTAACCAGACTAGGGAACCTTCCTTAATAGCCTGTTGTCTTCCAAAAGAACCTGTACTTATTTCCAAAGTAGGTTTTTGTTTAGCGAAGCAGGCTCTAGCTACATAATCATTACACACAGGGGGTGAGAGCAAGAGTGGGGTACCCTCTTCCTCTACTCCAAGGTAGACTTCCTAGGCACCACAAAAACTCCAAAGCAAGAGGCAATCTAACCTCTAGATTTCTGGGATCAGCTTTAGCCTAAAAAAGGCCTCTTCTTATTGTGATGTAGCCCAGGGGTCTCCCAACCTTAGCCACTTCAAGACTTGTGGACTTCAACTCCCAGAATTCCCCAGCCAGCAAAGCAAAGCAAAGCTGGCTGAGGAATTCTGGGAGTTGAGGCCCACAAGTCTTAAAAGTGGCCAAGGTTGGAGACCCCTGAAATTTCTAGCCTGGTGCTGAAGAAACACAAGGGAATCTTGCAAGATAATACATTTTGTGTGTGTGTGTGTTTGTGTGTGTGTGTGTGTGTGTGAATTAGAAGGGGAATTAAGAGATGCTCACTGCCTTACTTATAATATATTATAATAAATGTATAAATAATAATATACATAAAATATACAATAAATAATATATACATTATAATAAAACAAAGGAAAAAAAGCGGAGATAAATAAGTGACCGGATCTATCCCCTTAAGGGACCTGCACAAATCACAAGGGATGCCCTTTACCCTAATAGAAACCAGAAAGGTGCACAAAATAATGAAAGAAAGAAAAAAGAATAACACGAACCTAGGCAAACTTCCCCATCTTTCTCTCCCCCCCCCCGCAAAAAATAATAATCAGTATCAACGGGCATTTGTTTTCAAACTCAAGAATATCATCGTCTGGCTAGTAGTCATTTACAAACGGATTTGCAGCAGTTCTCTAAACCGATTGATAGGTAGCGAGCGTGCTCTTTTTACAAGAAAACAAAACCTCCCTAGTAAAACGAGAGTCTGGATGTATTAACCTAGAAGCGGTCAAGAAACAAGGCGAGGTTGACGGGCAACCCCCCCCCCTCACCCCCAAAATAAACCCCCCTGGCAATTACACACCGGAGTATCAGAAGAGCAGCCAACCAGGTGCAAAAAAAACCCAGCTTGCTTCAGCAAACCAGGTGCTCCTGAAAGCCAGGCGGAGAAGCGGGTTTCTTTCCAAGTTAAAACTTCGTCGCCATCCCCCGAGAAGGGCTCCGTGTTCCGACGACCAAGAGGCGAGAGAAAGAGAGAGTGCAGAGCCCGGATTTCGTCACTTTGGAACGGCAGAAGAGCGCAACCGACTCCTTTACGTCGCCGCTACTCTTCCCGATTTGAATGCCACAAAAGCGGGCTTAGGAGAGAGAGCAGAACCAAGGAAGGAGAAAGTTTCTCTCTTTTCTCAAAAGGTGGAAATACAGATCCTAAAGCGGTGTCCGCAACTCCGCACCTTACTCGGGATAGTGCCGAAGGAGTAAAAAACCGCCCGAGCCCAGATCCAAACGGACCCCCCCACCCCCCAGACCCTCCCCGTCGCTTCCTTCCAACCCTCCCGGCAAAGGCAGCGAGAGAGGCTTACTTACTCCGCCGAAATCCCGAGGCTGCTTCTGGGCTACTCCGAAGTTACTCGCGGGAGGGAGAAGGAGGCTCGCGGAGATGCCGCCGGCAACGCGGAGGACAGAGCTTCTCCGCTGCCCTCTCGCCCAGCGCAGTGCTAGTCCTAAACCTATAGTCTCAACCACCCTCCTCCTCCTCCTCTCCTCCTCCTCCTCCTCCTCCTAAGGGGCCGGCGGTTCCCTCGTAGGGTTCTTATAGGATCAGCCTGGGACAGGCAAGTGTCTTTTGAGCGCCCCCTACAGGCTCAACGGCGCTCCTACAGGCTCCGCAGCCAGCGGTTCACCGCTGCGGAGGGAGGGGAAGAATCCGCTGGGGAATTCTCTTCCTCCTCCTCCTCCTCCTCCCCCCGCACCTGCGAGTTGCTGTTGGGTCTGCAAAGCAGGGTAGGCGCAGGCCGGGGGTTGGGAGTTGTAGCTCGTGCCTTGCTCCAACCTGCAAGCCTGGAAGGTTCAGGGTGGTTTTGACCTGTTAGGTGCACCTGGAGAATTGGTCCAGCGAGTTGGTTCTCAGCCTAATATGGGCAAACATTAAGCAGTGTGGACTTCTACTCTGACTAGGAGTTGAATTCAACATATCTTAAGACAAAGGTTCCCCTCGCGCATATGTGCTCCTCGTTTCTGGCTTTAGGGGATGGCGCTCATCTCCATTACAAAACCGAAGAAGAGCCAAGATGTCTCCGTGGTCATGTGGCCGGAAGGACTAAATGCCTCTTCGAAGGCGCACAGAACGCTGTGACCTTCCCACCAAAGAGGTCCCTATTTTTCTACTTGCATTTCTTTTACGTGCTTTTGAAGTGCTCGGTTGGCAGAAGCTGGGACAAGGAACGGGAGCTCACTCCGTTATGCGGCGCTCGGGATTTGAACCGCCAAACTGCCTACCTTTCTGATTGACAAGCTCAGTGTCATAGCCACTGAGCCACCGCGTCCTACAGTTGCAGGGCATTGCTGGAAGGATACAGGTTTATTGCAATGTAAGGCCTCAAAGAGTTTAACCAGGTTAGCTGTCAAGGTTGCAAGACACTGTTGGAAGGATTGTAAGGCCTCAAAGAGTTTAACCAGGTTAGCTGTCAAGGTTGCAAGACACTGTTGGAAGGATGCAGGTTTATTGTAATGTAAGTAAGTCCTCAAAAGAGTTTAACCAGGTTAGTTGCCAAGATGGCAAGACGCTGCTGGAAGGATGCAACTTTATTGCAATGTAAGGCCTCAAAGAGTTTAACCTGGTTTCTTTTTTATCCTAATACAGGCAGTCCTCGAGTTACATCGCTGATTGAGGCCAACATTTCTGTTTAAGTGAGACATTTGTTGAGTGAGTTTTGCCTCATTTTACGACTTTCCTTGCCACAGTTGCTCAGTCAATCCTATCACAACTAACCCATTTTCAAGTAACACCATCAATTGTTAACACGGTGGTTAAGTGAATCCCATTTCCCCATTGACTTTGCTTTGTCCGAAGATTGCAAAAGTGGGTGACATAATCCAGGGACATGGGAACCATCATAAATGTGAGCCAGTTGCCAAGCATCTGGATTTTGACCATGTGACCCTGGGGAGGCTTGCAAAGGTTGTAAGTGTGAAAAATGGTCATCAGTCACTTTTTTTCAGTGACATAAATTATTTTTATTTTATTTTTTACAAACATTCCATCTTTCCTTTAAAAAGGGTGTTGTCTGGGTACAAATATTTTGTGCAATATTTCTGATTAATACAATTTTCTTACCATAACAATAATTATTACATTCTTATTTTAAACTACTATACAGAGTAGTTCTACAGAAGAATGATTGAGTCTGTCATCTGTACCTCTATCACTATCTGGTTTGGTTCTGCAATCCAACAAGACGGACACAGACTTCAGAGAGTAATTAGGACTGCAGAAAAACAATTACTACCAACCTGCCTTCAATTGAGGACCTGTATACTGACGAGTCAAAAGAGGGCTGTGAAAATATCTACAGACCCCTCAATCCCGGACATAAACTGTTTCAACTCCTTCCCTTAAAACGACGGTATATAGAGCACTGCACACCAGAACAACTAGACACAAGGACAGTTTTTTCCTGAATGCCATCACTCTGCTAAACAAATAATTCCCTCAACACTGTCCAACTATTTACAAAGCCTGCACTACTATTACTATTAATCTTCTCATCACTCCTTATCACCCATCCCCTCCCACATATGACTGTATGACTGTAACTTTGTCGCTTGTATCTTTACGACCTATATTGACTGTTTGCTAGTATGATTTGATTGCTTATTTGTACCCTATGACTATTATTGTGTCGTACCTTATGATTCTTGACTCTTGACAAATGTATCTTTTCTTTTATGTACACTGAGAGCATTTGCACCAAGCCAAATTCCTTGCAATCACACTTGGCCAATAAAACATTCTATTTTATACTATACATGATATATCTTATCGTTGCAACCATCCCCTTCTTAACTCCTTCCCCTGTATATTCATATGTTCATATCTGTTCTGTATACGTATGTTCTATGTTCATATATTTAATTTCTAGTTTCCATTTTTCTTTTCCAACCATTGATAAAATAATTCCCATATCATATAATATTCAGTTTGTTCTTTTTCTTTCATTGTCAGTATTAATCTATTCATTTCTACATGTTCTAATATTTTCCTGATCACATTTTCTTCTATTGAAATCTTTTCACTTTTCCAGTTTTGAGCAAATACTATGCTAGCTGCAGTTAATACATGAATAATTAAATATGTCTTTTCCTGATGTAACTTTGAACGGTCACTAAATGAACGGTCGTAAGTTGAGGACTACCTACAACAGCAAAAGGGGGCAGGGCAAGGGAAGAGAAAGAGAGGGAAAGGCCTTCTGAGGAATGGATCCTAGAGATTATGATGGAATGGTAACTTGGCCCCAGTATCAAACCCCAGATAGCAGATAATCAGAGTTTGTAGGTCATCTAGTCCAACCATTTCTGACAGATGGCAGCCCAATCTCTTCTTGAAAGCCTCCAGTGATGAAGCTCCCACACCTTCTGAAGGCAGCTTTTGTTCCACTGGTTGATGGTTCTCACAGTCAGAACGTTTCTCCTTATTTCCAGGTTAAATCTCTCCTTGTTCAGTTTCCATCCATTATTCCTTGTCTGGCCTTTGGGTGCTTTGGAAAACAGCTTGACCCCTTCCTCCTCTCTGTGGCAGCCCCTCAAATACTGGAAGACTGCTATCCTGTCTCCCCTGGTCCTTCTCTTCATTTGACTAGCCGTGCCCAGTTCATTGTATGTTTCAGCCTCCAGTCCCCTCAACATCCTGGTTGCTCTTCTCTGCACTCTTTCTAGAGTCTCAACATCTTTTTTATAGTGTGGTGACCAAAACTGGATGCAGTACTCTAGGTGTGGTCTTACTAAGGCTTTATAGAGTGGTATTAGTACCTCACTTGATTTTAATTCCATTCCAACTTTCACCAACCGGATCTTCCCCAATTCCCAGACAATGCAGTGACTGTACTCACACTACACAAGAGTGAGTAGACACTTACACTGTCATCTTGCCTTTGTAGGACATCCCTATCAAAGGCTTAGGATGGCCATGACATTCAACTCAAAGTAATCCCCATCTGAGGTTTACACAAACCGCAATGTACAAATGAAGCACTGTATTTATAACTTCCGGTGGGTTTCTGTAAATCCAACATAATACCCACTCGGTGTTCATGTAACTGAATAAGCCTTTAGCTGTGTTGACACTTCATGACTAACCCATTTCCAAGTAAACCAGAATTTTCTGACTTCTGTGGTTTATTGAACTTATAGTTTACAACAGACTCCACCATAAACTAACCATACAACACTGCAAAGTAGCTGACCACAGTTTGGCATGTCGTACACAACTAATTTTTTTTTAAAGTAGGGCAGCCTTTTTTAGAATGTGATCACAATGTTCTTTGTCTGCAGAACCAACAGGATGAGTGAAGTTGGGGAGGACATTTAAGCAACCCCTCTGGAGTTAGGGTGCTTTAAGAGTGGGAGAGCTCGTCTGATGGAGCCTTGCACTTCAATTATTACCCTAAATTTTATAGTTTTTTTTGACAAGCAAAACCTACAAGATCGTCTGCAGTCATGACATAAGCCTAAGATCGAAAACCAGGCTTGTCAGATGGTCGTCTTTTCTATCCTGCTCTACGCAGTGGAAAGTTTGTTTGTGTTTATTTATTTATTAGAATTTGTCAAACAAAAATGAGAACAAAAATAAAAGATGGTTCGTCTCGGACAGAAAGTTACTTGAAGAGACTAGAAGCTTTTGAAGTGTGGATTTACGGGTGGCTGTTACGGATAAGTTGAGTTGACAGAATCAGAAATGAGGAGGTGATAAGCCACCTGGGAAAGCCAAGGGAAATCATCAAAACTATTAAAAAGCGGAAGTTAGAATATTCCAGACATGCGATGCAGCACCTGGAAAAATATGTCATCCTTCACTTAATCCTCCAGGGAAAGATTGGAGGCAAACGAGATCCAGGTAGAAGAAGGACATCATGGTTTCAAAATCTAAGGGACCGGTTTGGACAAAACTCAGCTGCCCTTTTTTGTGCAGCTATTGATAAAAATGGGATCGCCAACATCCGATGATGGATATGGCCCAAGAAGAAGAAAACCTACAAACTGCATACTTTCCAGGTGCATTAGACTTCAGGTAGTCCTCAAATTACAACCACAATGGAGAACAATAAAAATTTTTTGTTGTGAAGACGGTTCTTCAGTGCGGCGTGCCAAAATGTAGGCCCTTGTTTGCCAGTCAAGTGAATCCTTGCAGTTAAATAAGTAAATAAATCATGTGGCCCTTAAGCAAACCGGGTTCCTTCTCCCCTTTGGTTTTGCTTGCCGGGGAGGTTGCAAATGTGACTCTGGAACATTGCAACACTCATAAACGCACACCAATTGTCAAGCAGCTGAATTTTGATCATGTGGGGTTAATCAACATTCAGCGGCTTGACAATTGGCGTGTGTCATAAAGGTGAGAAGTGCAAGGACCAGAACTAACTCCATATTTTTTTGGGGGGGGTGCTGTAACTTTGATCACTAAATGAATGATAGTAAGTCAAGGACAACCTGTGCTATTCTTGTTGGTCATAGACTAACAGGAAGTGGAGTCCAACACATCGGAAGGAATGTGGTTGTTGTGAAAGTTGGATGTGATCAGCAAACTTAAGAAGGGGGAAGTGAAGGTAACCCAGGAATTGGCAGAGGGCCCTCATGTACAACAGGTGCCAATTCTGGATATAAGTTATTTCCATTATATAGCACTAGCACTTAGACTTATATACCGCTTCACAGTGCTTTACAGCCCTCTCTAAGCAGTTTTTGCAGAGTCCGCCTCTTGTCCCCCCAACAATCTGGGTCCTCATTTGACCCACCTCGGAAGGATGGGAGGCTGAGACAACCTTAAGCCTGGTGGGATTTGAACTGCCAAATTGCAGGCAGCCGGCAGGCAGCAGAAGCAGCCTGCAGTACTGCACTCCAACCACTGCACCACCGAGGCTCTATATACAGGCAGTTCTTGATATGGCCACAATTCAGCCTAAAATTCAGGTTGCTAAATGAGACATTTGTTGAGTTTTCCCCCATTTTATGACCTCTCTTACCACAGTTGTTAAGTGAATCACTGCAGTTGTGAAATTAATAACATTATGGTTAACCGATGGTTCTCCGTTGTCTTTTGCTTGTCAGAAGGTTGCAAAAGGGGATCGCGACGCCAAGACAGTCATAAATAGGAGTCAGTTGCCAAACGTCTGGGTTTTGATCACGTGACTATGGGGACATAGTGTGAAAAATGATCATAAGTCACTTTTTCCAGTGCCGTTGGAACTTTGGTCACTAAATGTTGTAAGTCAAGGACTACCTGTAATTATCTGAGAGTAACATTCACTTGATGGAACTTGCTTCCAAAGAAATGCATAAACTCATGTTTAGCTTGCAAATTCATCCTTCATGAAGCTTCGTACTCCATTAATTTTGTCTTACAAGACTGCTAACATTGTGTAATAAAGCAGGGGTGTGAAACTTGTGTAGTCACAGCATCGTCACGTGACATATCATGACTTTTTTCCCCCCTTTGCTAAACTGGGCATGAGCATGGCCAGCGCATGATGCATCCGGCCCATGATGTATCTGGCCCACAAGTTTGACAGCCCTGGTGTAAAGTTACCAAGAGAAATTAGATTGCCTGATCTTGAGCATCTTCCAAAAAGAGATGAAGAAGCTTCTTGGATGAGAAGCGAAATGTCTTCAAAAGAAAAACCAGAAAGTCCAGTTGCTTCTGGAAAAAGCACCTTTGGGACATCCATGACCTGGAGAATCTCCTTAGACTTCCAAAAAGATGAGTCTTTGTGACTCAGTAAGTAACACTAACCTCAAAGGATCTTACGCATCTTAAAGATGAACGTATTGTTGCAAGTTATTAATGGTCCTTACTTCCTTGTAAGTTTTCAGCAAAGCAGTTTTAGAAATTACCTGAAAGATTGAAGTAGAGAGAGGGCAGAGAATGTATTTTATCTCCCACTAAATTTAATCACTTACTGCAATGCTAAAATGCTTCAGTATTACAAATTAAGGTGTAAATCTCATTATAGCTGTTTGATTCCCTCACTCTGAAATCCATTAAGCTTAAGACGTAGGATTGTCAACAAGTTTCAGAGGGTAAAAGGATTGTTTTTTTGGGTGAAAAAATCCTTTCAAGAGAGTGTAGCTGTTCACTATTAAGAATAACAAGATTTTTTAGCACCAGCTGATGTCTCATATTTTCCTGTTGCAAATGCAGGGCTTGAAGTGACATTAATGGTGTCCTTTGCAAACCTGATTTTTATCTGATGAAAATAAATCACATTGCAGCATTTTAAGTGTAGGAAAACAAATGTGTATGGACTTTAACATTTGCACAGTTTGTTTATATATGCTTGGAAATTAACCTGGAACCAACCAGGAGGGGCCAGAACTGATGACGGTGAAAGAACCAAGTTACAAATTCAATGGATTAAAATGTTTTGAAATTGTCAAATGGAAAATAAATTAAAGAAGATCTGTTGTTTATAATGGGATTTTTTTTCCCCAAGGAAGACTGCTTAAAGTTGCAGTTTTCCATTTAAAAGAAGCAAGGGTACAAGATCCAATTCAAAAGGTTGAACACTGATAAAACTTTATCCATTGCGTATAAGTTAACACAATCACAGCACAAACATGGGATTTCTACACATCAAAGCGTAGATGTCTCCATTTAAAGATAGCAAGAGAACTCAACCGCTTTCACTTTTACAGTAATCTAGAATCAAGTCTGGTTCAATTTTGGTTTCGTGGTGAAGGCTCCTGGTTGGAAACTAGGAGGCTATCAGTTCTAATTCTACCTTAGCCATGAAAGCCAAGTGGTGACTTTGGGCCAGTCACTCTGTCTCAGAACTGGAACTGCTTTCCAGTTAAACAAAAACCTCTTGCCTTATTTTTTTGCAAAATGAACATGCAAGCACATACATGGCAAAACTCAGCTAAGAAGTATACAGAAATGTGTATTGGTTAATTGAACTTTATAGGTTAGCACACACACAGGCCCCAACCATAAGGAGATTTCTGAGACATAGCAATAGCACTTAGACTTATATACCTCTTCAGAGTGCTTTTACAGCCCTCTCTAAGCGGTTTACAGAGTCAGCCTCTGGCTCCCAACAATCTGGCTCCTCATTTTACTGATCTTGGAAGGATGGAAGGCAGAGTCAGCCTTCAGCCAGTGAGGGTTGAACTGCTGGCAGTTGGCAGAATTAGCCTGCAATATTGCATTCTAACTACTGTGCCACCAGGAAGGATTAGGAGGGAGGGAGGGAGGGAAAGCAGGAAGGAAGGAAGGAAGGAAGGAAGGAAGGAAGGAAGGAAGGAAGGAAGGAAGGAAGGAAGGAAGGAAGGAAGGAAAGAAAATAGCAATAGCACTTAGACCAGGGGTCTCCAACCCTAGCAACTTTAAGACTTGTGGAGTTCAACTCCCAGAGTTGAACTCTGGGAGTTGAACTCCACAAGTCTTAAAGTTGCTAGGGTTGGAGACCCCTGACTTAAACTATACTGCGTCACAGTGCTTTTACAGCCCTCTCTAAGTGGTTTACAAAGTCAGCCTCTTGCCCCCAACAAGAGATTTGAACTGCCAAATTGCAGTCAGCTGACAGTCAGCAGAAGTAGCCTGTAGTACTGCACTCCGACCACTGCGCCACCTCGGCTCCTAAATAAAAGGAATGGACACATTTCTTTATGTGGGGTAGGCAAAATTGCCGTTCTTAATTAGTACTCTTAGAAATAGAGCAGACCACCTCTTTGAATAGGGATTTGAGTGAAGTGGGGAGGAAGGAGGTGCCTGCAGCTGAAGGAAAATTGTTTGTTTGGGGCTAAAGTCAACCTCCCTCTGTGCCTTAGAGTTGGTCAATAAAGATCTGGATAAAACTGCAGCAATAAGAGCCATCAGCTCAAAGAAAGGCAGCCAAGCCCAGGTGTGTTGATCTGTCTGTTTGTGTGCTGAGCTTGTGTGTTCATTCTGCTGTTGGAAGAAAACAACAACAACCCAAGCTTCTGGTTTTGTTTGGAATCAGGGAGAACATCAGATTGATGAAACCTGTAGAGCAGGGTCTCACCTTGGCAACTTTGGCTTGTGGACTACAACTCCCAGAGTTCCTCAGCCAGCAAAGCTGGCTGAGGAACTCTGGGAGTTGTAGTCCACAAGCCTTAAAGTTGCCAAGGTTGGAGACCCCTGCTGTAGAGGATTCATTTGCTTTCGATTCTGGAAAACTGCCGAGGAAAAAGAAAATACACAATTGAAAAAGGAAGGAGCATTTGAAAGGGTCAGCTCAGTTTGCAATGCACTGGCAGGTAAATTGCAATTTAATAAGGAACAGAAGAACTCGAATTTCCATTCCTTCCAAGGGGCAGGGAAAGAATCCATTGCCGATTATACCACCACATAAACATAAATAGTTGTTTTTTTTTCCTGACCTCTTTCCAGTTTACCTTTCCCTGTTTAATTCCTTTCACAGCACAATTGGTTTCTCCAAAATTTGTTTCTCTGCAGTACTGTACAAACAGGACAAATGAGGATCAGTCCATATAAATTACAGTCCAAAAGTCCAAAGAGACTCTCTTTCTAATCTAGAGAGTTTCAATATTGCAATATTCTTGTACCTTGTGGCAGAATTTCTGCTTCCCTGGGCATTAACGGCCCTGTTGATTGAGCAAAAGACATGTTTGGTCAGCCTTGAGAGATAATGTGGCAGTTTGGTCTTAAAACCTGTAGACAATGCTCAAGACTTGATAGAGCCTTCCTTGAATGGCTTTCAAAGATCCGAGATTTGGTCTTGTCTCCTGTGGATAAGGATATTTCAGCTCTGCTGTCTCAAACCTTAGTGAGAGGTGAAGAGGAATTTCATGCTGGCACCTGATATAGGGAATCCAGCTTACAAGTAGCCCTCAACTTACAACTGATTGTGTCAGGATCAGAAAACCAGGGTCAAAGGTGGCAATGAATTATGTGCCTTAGAGTTGGCTAGCTGTCAGGATTCTGGCAGTGACCCCCATTTAAATCATGAGTCTCGAGCCAAACTTCCAAAACTTAAAAAGGATGTATTGGGAGTTAACGTGCCGGCACTGCCTGGGTGTAGCCGACTCTGACAACACATCATTCATTGTCATCCTTGACCCTGGTTTTCCCTCCACCCCCTGGGTGTATCGTAATCCATATTCTCCAATGGGACACATCCATAGCCAAGAGTCATCAATCATGTTCTCAGGTTAGAATTTTGCGGGACAGAATCTTCAGTCACCTAGTTACTATCTTTGCAAAACATTGATGGAATGCAGTTCTGGTTTGCAAGCTGCCACACTGCTCCCCCCTCCCTTTCTGTTGTCAACTCTAAAAAGACCAGAGAAATATTTTATGAGTTGACAGATTGTTTAGCAACCAGTTGAAGTTACAGCAGCCCAGAAAAAAGTGACTTGCAACCGGTTCTTGCATTTAACGACTGTCATGGCACCCCCCCCCAGAGTCATGTGATCAAAATTTGGGCTCTTGGCAACTGGCAAGCATTTACGCCGGTTGCAAAGATCCTGCAATCGTCATTTGCAAACCTTCCCAGATGGCTTCCAATAAAAGAAGTCAATGGGGGAAGCTGGATTTGCTTAACGATTGCATGATTCACTTAAACAACTGAAGGGATCCGCTTAACCAACACTGCAAAAAAAGGTCATAAAATCTGCTGCGACTAATTTAACAACCTCGCTTGGCAACGGAAATTCTGAGCCGAGTTATGATCATAAGCCGAGCGCCAACTGTGTTGTCTTCCAACACATGCATCCCAGTGGTGGGATTTACATTTTTTTACTACCGGTTCTGTGGGCGTGGCGTGGCTTGGTGGGCCTGGCAGAGGAAGGATATACTGCAAAATCCCCATTCCTTCCCCACCCCACTAACCTGCTTTCCAGCTCCGTTCTCCTGTGCAGGGCAACCAAAGGAGACCCAGCTGATCAGCTGGGACTCAATGGGAGACAGAGAAGAGATGGGATTGGCGGGGCCAGTCAGAGGTGGGATTTGACGGTTCTCCAAACTACTCAAAATTTCCACTACCGGTTCTCCAGAACTGGTCAGAACCTGCTGAATGCCACCTCAGATGCACCCCCAATTCCGCAGAAGATTTCTAGTGTGCCACTGCAATAAACAGGAGCCGCAATGTTGCGTAAGAGAATTCCCTGTGGCCTTGTCCATCAAAGGTCTGCCCACCTAGCACAGCCATATTAGACAACTGTTTCTTCCGGATTTGTGGCACAACCACTCCTGTCTTTTGGGGCTCGTGAAACTCTGCATATTCAAAAGGCAAGCAAAGAAAACGCCACACTGGATGGTAGCTTCAGCTCGGTGAGGATTTTATTGGCAAGACAAGCCATACGGAACAATTGTAGATGCAGGCCTCTTTCCCCCTCCCCTCCAGAATTAAACTAAAAACACCCTTTCGATCAACTCTAGTGAAGCTAGGCAGTTTCAGGGGAGCGCATCCTGCAAAATCAGTCAAGCCAGGGACCCCCAACCTTTTTTTTATTTTATTTCAGAGGCTTCATCGGTAGCTTTCAAACCAGGAAAAAACAGCGGCGGCTTACAACTACGTTGGTGATTGTGGGGCAAGATCAAACTCGTGTTTTCCTCCACTCCATCTGAGCAAGCTTAGCCAGGATTCTGGGTGATTAAGTGCACCAGCTGAGAAGACACCCATAGCACCATTCACACAGAGTCCAAAGCCAGCTTAGCTTTTTTTTTTATCATTCTGCGCCAGCTGAGCATTACTGAGCATAAAAATGGCGTGAAAGGCAAGCGTTGCTTGAAAGGAAGACAGTCTACTGAGGTAGGAAGCTGGGCCCGAATCTACCAGATGCTGCTAGGCTGTTACTTACCACCAGCAAAGGACAATATCGATTGTTCATGCTGGGAAGAGAAATTGGACTGGTTCCAATGTGCAAGTTTTGACATGAGATTGTGTCTCTCCACGCAACAGCTCTGTGAAAGGACACCAAGGATGGAGGAGGCTTAAAATGTCTCGGTATCCTGACGCACAAACCATCTCCATCCCTTCCTTTTTGCCACAAACTTTGCATCCACCCATAATATTATTCTCAGTAATCTGAGCAAAGGGTTTTGGAGAAACACCCATTTCTAGATGTTTCCTGGATCTTGGCTGCTGTCTCCAGAGGTGACAGATATCACTGAATTGGGAAGAGTCGGGAGACAAAGACCGAAAATAAGAAACATCTGGTATGGGAGATGCCACCAACAATGGCTTTGGTCCTTTACTTCTGCTTCTGGAGATGGGAACGAGATTTTGGAGAAGATTTTTGGGAAGAACATGGACCTTAATGCAAAAGGAGAAGAAGGAATTGCTGGTGTCTTTTTTTAATGTGAGGTGAGCCTAATCGGGAAGAATATTTTAATCCCTTATCGTGAATACAGGTCGTCCTCGACTTACATACAGTTCGTTTAGTGACTGTTCTAAGTTACAGTGGCACTGGAAAAAGTGACATGACTGGTTTTGACACGACCATTGCCACATCCTCATGATCACATGATCAAAATTCAGGCCCTTGGCAACTGACTCCCATATACGATGGATGCAGAGTCCTGGGTATCATGCCCCCTCAGAGTCTGAATCCGAGGAGGAAGATGAACAGCTGACAGGAAGTGGGAGTGTGGCTCTGTTGGCTGTGGAGGAAACTGGGGAAGGGCAAAGCCTGGCTGGGCAGAGCAGGGAAGAGGTAGAACAAGGGAGTTCAGAGGAAGACCCAGGCCCACCCCCTCTTCATCCTAGGGCAGGGAGGAATGGAGAAGAGAGCAACGTGGGTTGCGTGGCTTATGGGGGAGGAAAGGGCCCTGATTCCCTTCATTAGCCATACCTGGGAAGACAGTTTAAAAGAGATGCAAGCTGAGTGCGGCAGCAAATGTGAGTTTATGTTGTGTTAACTGTGCTTATCTGTGTTCCTGGCATCCTCCCAACCGTGTTGAGTTATTGCCGTGCCTTCACATCTGGAATTCTTGCTTCTGACCTGCCGGACTAATTACCTCATTTTGCCTTGATTGGACTTTTAGTTACAGTTTTTGTTCACCACGTTTTGGACTTGATTCTCTGCAGCCAAAGGCTGTTCCTGGGAGAGTTTTTCTCCAACCCAGAAGGTAACCAGGACATTGGGGGCAAAGTTGGAGCTAATAAAGGGACTCCTACCAATTATCTGACTGTGTTGCCTTTGTGCCACGCCCCCTTGGGTCATCACATTCATGATCAAAATTCAGACCCTTGGCAACTGACTCTTATATATGACGGATGAGGAGCCCCAGGTTTCATGTATCTCCCTTTTGTGACCTGACAAGCAAAGTCAATGGGGAAGCCAGGTTCACTTAACGACCGTGGTTACTCACTGCTGTGATTCACTTTACAACGGTGGCAAGAAAGGTAATAAAATGGAGCAAAGCTCACTCAAGAACTTTCTCTCTCAGCCACAAGAAACGTTGGGCTCGTCCTTTTGCGGTCGTAAGTCAAGGAGTCCCTGTGCTGAAATGTTGATTGAACCTTTCAAACAGGAAGGGAAGGATAGCTCACTCTGTGGCCCAGGCAGGAGCAGTTCTAAGTAGCTTGATCGCCCCTTCAGCCAATTGCCCTCAGCTTGTGTCAAACCAAAACCACAGAAAGTGCTTCTTCCTGCGGGGCCGAGCACGAAAGAGGACAGCTGTTACGTTATTTGGATCAAAGTTCTACATGAGTCTTTGTATGGAAGAGTTATTCAGATCAAAGTTCAGCCACAAAGAGGTTAGGCAAGATACAAAAATGTGAGTGCTGGTAACCCTCCAGCTTATCTGCCTGTATTAAGTAAATTCAGTCAGAACTGAAGGAGCTGCATGGATGAAAAATCAAAACTTCTTCAAGGACAAAAAAAACCCAAGAAAGTCCAGTTGCCTTTTGGGAAGAAAAATAAAGCACCTTTGGGACAACCATGACTTGGAGGACGGAGAATCACAGACATTAAGTAAAGGGCACAATCTCTTGGTGGAAAGGCCCAGAGATTCCTTATGGGGCACACACCGAGGTTGTGTAGTCAGGTAACCCAAGTCCGTTCATCTGTTGTGTTGGGATTTTGGGTTCTAGGCCGAGCTTTCCAACCATGGTACTTTCAAGAAAAATTGATTATTATTTTTCCTGGAGGGAAGAATTAGCATAGGCTCAACAGTAGAGAACGCTCAATCTCCACTTTCCAAGGCGGTTGTAAGAACTGGCCAAAACACGGAATCCCAGGTTTAAGAGAAACAAGAGGCCAGTACGTTCTGTTCAACCCACATCCGTCATGGGAATGCTGGAATTAGCGATGCTTCATAAATACTGGGAATAGAAAGTGGGTTGTAATCGTCTTCCCCCGAGGAAGCCAAGGTGCAGAAGATACCAAGTCAAGCAGTACAGACTCCGGCTGGCAAACAAGACATATCTTGGGGGTGGGGTGGGGGCATATTAGCTTTCAGACCATGTCTTTTACTCTTTTCTTTCGTGTCCGTTGATCGTGGGTGCTTCTCCAAGAAGGGCAAGATCCTAGGAGCAGAAGATTCTGATTCAATTGCATGGAGAGAGAGCTGCTGGTCACACGGGAGTAACGTAATTCCCAGGGAAAGTGCCAAATTTCTGCGTCCTTCTAGAGACCCCTAGTGCAGGAAAAGAAAAGAAAAAAAACGCAGAAGAGATCCATGAAGAAAGAATAGAGGTTCAAGATTCAGAGGGGTTTTTTTTTTTCCCCTTGGAAGATTCTGGACCAGCCTCTTGAAATTAAAAAAAAAAAAAAAGATATCTAAAGAAGACAATATCTTACTCTGCTACCTCTTGTGCCCCAGCTTCAAAGTTTTAGACAATATTCCTTTCTCATCCTGCATATTTTATATATACAGTATATTTGCTTTGCTGCTCTGTGACTGTAATAAAGATTGATCTGATAACAGATTAACAGAGTTGGAAGGGACCTTCCAGGTCATCCAGTCCAACCCCCCCACCCAATCAGGAGACCCTACACCATTTCTGACAGATGGCAGTCCAGTCTCTTCTTGAAAGCTTCCAGCGATGAAGCTCCCACAACTTTTGAAGGCAACTTCTGTTCCACGGGTTGATTGTTCTCAGAAAATTTCTCCTTATTTCTAGGTTGAATCTCTCCCTTGATCAGTTTCCATCCATTATTCCTTGTCTGGCCTTCAGGTGCTTTGGAAAATAGCTTGACCCCTTCCACTCTGGGGCAGCCCTTCAAATATTGGAAGACTGCTATCCTGTCTCCCCTAGTCCTTCTCTTCCCTAGATTAGCCAGGCCCAGTTCCTGCAACCATTCATTGTGTGTTTTAGCTTCCAGTCCCTTAATCATCCTGGTTGCTCTTCTCTTCTCTTTTTTTATAGTGTGGTGTCCAAAACTGGATGCAGTATGATGTTTTATTTAAATTTATATTTAAATTATATTTTCTATGTACAATGAGTTTTGTTAGGGTTTGCATATCAGAGATGGCATGACCTCTGTAGATGCAATATGCTAAATTAAATCAGCAATAAAACCTGTTTGAGTGGTTTTTCGTGTGGTAGTATTGCTACTCAGGACATGGTTGAGATGGCAGGAGATCTTCTCCATTCATTCAGGTCCTGGATCAGGAATGGCAGCCTAGTAATGAGGAGCACCAATGTGTTTACAACTATCTCTTTTGGAGTCTGTCACATAATACGACTGGCCACACCTATCTTTTAATCCTATTCTTCAGGTGCCTTCAATTAAAACTAAATGCAAAGTTGGCTAGAGGCAAGCCTTTGGAGGCCTACCCTAAATCTTCTCCACTTCCAACCCTGGAGGTTTTTAAGAAGAGATTGGTCAACCATTTGTCTGGAATGGTGGAGGACAGGGGTGTCAAGATGGCAGCCCGTGGGCTGGATGTGTCATGCGCAGCCAACGCCCAGCCCAGCTCCACGAATGGGAAAAAACATCTCAAAACGTCACGTGGCAGCAAAATGACATGGCGGATTTGACACTCATGGTATAGGGCAGGGGTCTCCAACCTTGGCCACTTGAGGATGGGAGTTGAAGTCCTCCAGGCTTCAAGTGGCCAAGGTTGGAGACCCCTGGTATAGAGCATCCTCCCCTAAGCAGGGGGTTGGATTAGAACTCCAAGATCTAACTTTGTTATTCTGTTCAATAAGGCAGAGGCGCCTCATCTGAAGCTACAGGATATGTGTAGACCTCAAAAGCCTTGGATACAGCCCAGTGGTGGGATTCAAACATTTTTTACTACCGGTTCTGTGGACGTGGCTTAGTGGGCATGGTGTGCTGGGTGTGGCTTGGTGGGCGTGGCAGGGGAAGGATATTGCAAAATCTCTATTCTCACTCCAATCTTGGGGGAAGGATACTGAAAAATCCCCATTCCCTCCCCACCCCGCTAACCTGCCTTCCAGCTCCGTTCTCCTGTGCAGGGCAACCCAAGGAGATCCAGCCGATCAGCTGGGACTCAATGGGAGGCAGAGAAGAGATGGGGGCGGGGCCAGTCAGAGGTGGGATTGGCCGGTTCTCCGAACTACTCAAAATTTCCACTACTGATTCTCCAAAACCGGTCAGAACCTGCTGAAGACCACCTCTGCTACAGTCCTAGAAATCCTCAGATGCTACTAAAGTCTTACTAGGGGGGGGAAAAAATCACATCGCTGGAGGATAACCCCATGCATTATGTCTAAGCTTAATCCAACTGGAAACGTAAATCAAATGTAGATTTTATGCCAGTTTTGGCACGGGAGGGCAGCGTCTGACTCCAAAGGTATGGAAGAAATTGCAAGCTACTAAAACCTGCCACCGCCTTGCTTTGAAGCGCCCATCTCCACAGATCTAGACCTACCCACAAACCAGCCATCATCGCACTGTTGCATCACATCTACGCGATCACCTTCCTGGAGTTCCAATTCATCTTCATTTTGAGGTCGGTAATGGTAGAGAGCTTGGTACCTGCAGCACACAAGCCATGGGTGAGGACGTCTCCTTCTCTTCTATTTAACAGCATACAAGTCGTCCTTAACTTATGACAAGTTTGCTCAGTGACCATTCGAATCTGCAACAGAAACTCCCTTCTCCCAAAGTACAGGGGTACCTCGGCACTCAATGCTTCGAAACTCACGGAATTTGATACTCGGTGCATTTGATGTGAAAATTTAACCCCGGTACTCGTTTGTTTAGTACTTGACACACAAGGCTAGAACTTGTTGGCATTGACTGCCTTGTGAGCCACTGCATTATTCCTTAGGGGAAATATTTGTTTGGTAGTCTTCACTTCTGGTACTCATCATGCCTTCCAAATTAACAATGAGTACCAAGGTACCCCTGTACTTACAACCCAGTTCCGATGTTCTGATGGCCATCCCTCCACTCCTATGTCCACATGCACTGCCTTTGGGTGATTAACAACTGCAGCATTGGCTTTAATGATCACCACAAGAAAAGAAAAGATCGTAAAATGGGGGTCAATCACACGATGACTTGTTCTATGACCATCACGGCTGACGATATTATGCTCATAAGTCGAGGACGACCTGTGTACGTACGTATTAGTTTTTCCCTATACCCCAATTAAAACAGATTTTTTTTTTCTCCCCTAAAGGAATGCCAAAGGTGCTTTTTTTAAAAGAGGCAACTGGACTTTCTGGTTTTTCTTTGAAGACGTTTTGCTTCTCACCCAAGAAGCTTCTTCAGCTCTGGCTGGATGATGGAGAAGGGAAGGATTTATACCCCTTGCAGACAGCTGGTCATTTGCATTTTGCAATATAAATCCTTCCATTCCCCACTGTCCTGTCAGAGCTGAAGAAGCTTCTTGGATGAGAAGCGAAACGTCTTCAAAAGAAGAACAAAAATCAAGGAAGTCCAGTTGCCTCCTGAAAAAAGCACCTTTGGGTCAACCATGACCTGGAGGTCTGAGAATCTCTACAGACTTTTAGCTATGCAATTTGGGATGGACACCCTTGGAATGGTGTGGGAGGAGGAATGGATTTCCAGAGGAAGAAAAAAATTGCAGACTACAGGAACCATTTGCACTACTCAGGTGACCCCGAGGACACAGATAAAACCTCCAAGTGGCCTCAACGACCCTCTAAAACAGGGGTGGGCAAACTTTTTGGCTCGGGGCCGCATTGACTTTTAAAATTTGACAGACGGGCCGGGTCAGCACAAGATTTTTGGGAATCGCCCCTTTCTTCTCCTCCTTCCTCCCCTTGGAGGCCCCTGAGTCAGGAGTTGCTACCGCGTCGCGCTCCAGTCCGCGTTGCCTCGGGAAGGGAAAGGCAAAAAGGAAGAGCCGCGGCGGTGCTTTGCAACGGCAGCAGTGGCACCGGAGGGTCAGGCTCAGCGGCTCCTGGTTTTGCCTTTCCCTTCCCAAGGCAACGCTGGACTGGAGCTGCGCGGAGCCGCGCCAGCGGTAGCAACTCCTGACAGCCCCAGCCGGACACCTGAGCGGAGCCCGGGCGGAACTGCCTGTTGCTGCTGCGGGCGCTGCTGAGGGCGTCTGGCTGCCCAAGTAAAGAACCGCACCAGCTCAGGGCAACTGTGAGGAGCAAGAGGGAGAGGCAGAGAAGGAGAAGGGGAAACCCGGAGCGCCGCCGGTCGCCTCCTCAAGCAGCCCGCCCGCCCGCCGCCGGGCTTCCCTCCGCCGTGCGGCTTGGGGCCAGGCGCGAGCGCCCGCGAGGAAAAAGGAAGCCGCAAGTTGCTGGGAAGTTGCTTGGGTGCTGGGAGCAGGCTTTTAAAGTGCCGCCCGAGCAGGACCGCCGAGCCGGGAAACGGGGCACCAAGGCAGGGCAAGGCTCCACCAGCAGCGGCCTAGCTTTAGGTGGCTCCAAGCAGCCCGCCCGCCCGCTGGGCGAACCCTTCCCACTCCTCGGCGGAAGACGCTCCAGCCTGCAAACTTTGCCTTTGCAAAGTTTAAGCCTGGAAGCCCGGAAAAAAGGGGATCGGTGGGGACTCACCTTCAGAGAGGTCACACTCAAAGGTGATTTCGAACTCCCAGCCGAGGCCTTTGCAAACTTCTTCTTTCTTTCCTACCCCGAGAGCGCTCCGCACTGTTTTGCAGCTTTGGGGGCCATGTGGCACAGGGCAATACGCCACGCCCAGCTATTTTTTCAGGGCGGGCGGATTGGACAGACCAACGGGCGGATGTGGCCGCGGCCGTAGTTTGCCCACCCCTGCTCTAAAAGGATGCAAATGACCAGCAGTCTGCAAGGGGTATAAATCCTTCCCTTTCCCCCACCATCCAGTCAGAGCTGAAGAAGCTTCTTGGAAGAGAAGCGAAACGTCTTCAAAAGAAAAGAAAAAAACCAAGGAAGTCCAGTTGCCCCCTGAAAAAAGCCCCTTTGGGACAACCAGGACCTGGAATGACTTGAGAATCTCTACAAACTTTTCCTAAGGGAAATAAACTTTAAGTCGCTTCTGCAGGCAGGGCAGATGAGGGATGCCACGCTGTGTTTTGTGCGTGGAAAAGAAATGGGCAAAGGCGCGCCGTCTCCTTGCCCTCCCCGCTCCCCAAATATTCAGGGTGGGGGGGAGGGGAAAGAGGTAGAGAGACATAGACCCTGCCGCTCGGAAACCTTGAGCTTTTCCTCAGCCTTTCAAGCAGGCGTTGGCAATGCTTGGCACCGGTGAAGCAGCCAGCCGGCTTCTATTCCCCGAGGCGCTGAGCAAGCTCCTCTGAAAAAGGCCCCTTGTTTTGAACAATCCAGACACTGTCCAAGCCTGGCACTCGGGTGGGGTGGGGCGGGGGGGGGGAGTTGTCTACAGTCCTCCCCCACTCCGTCCTCCCCTCCCTATGGGTCACTTCCCAGGGAAGGTGGGGCTGGCCAGCTGCCAGCAGGAGCCCAGCTCTCCCTTCCCCGACCCTGCGAATCGGCCTGACTTACGGAGTCCACTGGATGCCGGAGGGGGACTGGTCTCTGGAGGCGTGGGGGGCGCTCCGCGGCTTTGAAGTTGGGGAAAACGCCGCTTCGAGGGCGGAATTCTGCCAAAAAAATAAAAAAAGGAAGCGCGATGAGAACACGGCGCAGCAGAAAGGAATAAAACACAGGTGGGAGGGAAGGAAGGTTGACCTAAATCAGAATCGGAATAGAGCTGGAAAGAGACCTTGGAGGACATCTAGTCCAACCCCCTGCTGAAGCAGGAGATCCTATACCCGTAATGGCGAACCTATGGCAGCCATTTGTGCAGGCACGTGAGCTCCAGCCAAACTTGCCTGTACTTGCCTGTACTGCGCATGCGCGCACCTCGCAGCTGATTTTCGGCCCGTTTGAGGCCTTGAGGTTTGAGGGAAGCCGCTGCAGCCTCGGGAGGCAGAAAAACGGGCCTTCTGGAAATACCGGAAGTGCCTGTTTTCAGCCTCCAGGGGGGTCTCTGGAGAGGCCATATTCACCCTCCTTGGGCTCGAGGGAAGCTCTGCAGCCTTTGGAAGTGACAAAACAATGGGCCTGTTTTGTCACTTCCGGTATTTCAGGGGTGTTGCGCGCACATACACGGGGGGGGTGGGGAGAGCACATTGCATTGTGGGTGCCGGCACACACGCTTTTGGTACACTATGCCAAGAAGGTTCGCCATCACTGACCTATACCAATTCCAGGCAATCCTGGCGGAAGAGCCCAGGAAAATTCAACGCAGAATGCAGGTAGTTCTGGACTGACGACCACAATCGAGCCAAAGCTTCCCTGTTGCTAAGGAGAAGGCAATTGTTGAGTGAATTTTGCCGCCTGGTGTGACCTTTTTTGGTTAAGTGAATCACCGCAGATATTAAGTTACTCGCACGATTGTCAAGGAAACTGGGCTTCGTCACTGACTTGGCTTGTCAGAAGGCCGCAAAAGGGTCAGCTGCCAATCATCCGAATTTTGATGATGGGACCACGGGGATGCTACAATGCTTGTAAGTGCTAAAAATGGCCGTAAGCCACAGTTTTCAGTGCCGTTGTAACTTGGGTTACTGAATAAATAGTTGTAAGTTGAGGACTGACTACCTGTACAGAATAACAGAGTTGGAAAGGATCTTGGAAGTCTTCTAGTCCAACCCCTGGCTTGGGCGGGAGACAGTATTGGAAGGGAGGGAGTGGAGGTGTGGCTCCGGAGGTTGTGGAGGAGGGTGGGGAAGGGCAGAGGCCGGCTGGGCAGTCAAAGGAAGAACCAGGCCCATCCCCTCTTCATCCTAGGACATGCAGCGAGGAATGGAGAAGGCAACAACTTGGCTTACGAGAGAGGAAGCGGCCCTGATCCCTCTCATTGGTTGCAGCTGGGGAGAATAGTATATAAGAGAGATGGTTAAAAC
The DNA here is from genome assembly GCF_049901735.1 of Notechis scutatus. NCBI lineage: Eukaryota > Metazoa > Chordata > Lepidosauria > Squamata > Elapidae > Notechis > Notechis scutatus. The sequence continues at coordinate 5,306,793 of NC_142015.1, forward strand.
ATAGAGTTGCCAGAAGTAAAGCGTGTTTTATTTTGGGCTGAAGTTATCTTGGTTGGTGTCCTTCCAACAGATTGTGCCTTGTTATCTGCTTGAATTTGATAATTACTTATCCCAGGTCCGTTGTGGAAACTTCATCAGTGTAGTTTGTTTTGGTTTTTTATTTCACCTCTATCTGCTCATTAAGTTCGGACTGCATTGTTTTCTTTTGAAGACTATTTTTGAATCAGTTTTATCTCCAACTGAGAATTATTGAACAGTGGGGCCAAGTTGGAGGCATTAAAAGACACTTATTTACGTTTTGGATTTTGTTACGTTTGCATTACAGTCCGGGTCATCATAGCTACTGTAAGACACCACTAAAGTCAGAAGCTCCCAAAAGTACTTTTTCAAAAGTCAGCTGGACTTTGCTTTTCCTTGAAGATGTTTCGCTTCTCGCCCAAGAAGCCTTTTCAGCTCTTCAAAGGGCACTTCTTCTTCGGAACTGAGTTCACGGGATCAAAATTCTGTCGCTTGTCTCTTATTTATGACAGTATTGCAGTGTCCTGGGTTCACTTTTGTGACCTTTTGACAAGCAAAGTCAATCAGGAAGCCAGATTCACTTAACGTCCGTGTTACTAAAACTAACAAGCACAGGGATTCGCTGAACAATTGCGGCAAGAAAAGTAGCCAAACAGGGCAAAACTCACTGAACACGTGTCTCGCTTAGCGAGAGAATTTTTTTTTGGGGGGTCAATTGTCATAAGTTGAGGACTGTATTAAGCATGATTGTCCTTCCAGTTTCCATGAGTCATTTAAAGACACTAGAATCTTTTCTGGATTGGCTTGGCTTTCCTAGGGCAGAAACTCACACCCACGTCCACCAAAAAGGAATGCAAACTTTGTCTCCTGCTAAGAGTTGTTGTTGTTGGTTTTTTTGTTTTGTTTTGTCCACTCTTCCCGTTGCTTTGGGGTTGCTGCCAAGCCCTACAACAGGATATTAATGTCCCACATGGTTTAAAGCAAAGGTCTCCAAACTTGGCCACTTTAAGATTTGTGGACTTCAGCTCCCAGAATTCTCCAGCTGGCTGGAGAATTCTGGGACTTGAAGTCCACCAGTCTTAAAGTGGCCAAGTTTGGAAGGCCCTGGCCTAAAGTGATGCTGTATAAAGGATATTTCCACCATTGCAATGAATTAAGCCTGTGACCGTGAGATCCAAGGAGAAGGGATCAAGAAAACTCAAGAGCGATGCCAGCATTGGCCACAGTGGCACCATGCCAGCTCCATCCCTTTAAAAAAAAAATTTTTTTTCCGCATTGTTATTTTGCATTCATGCCCCACATTATGAAAGTGGCAAATCTGCTTTTGTAATTCAGAGGAGAATGCTAAGTGACTGCCTGGGATGAAAGGAAGGACACAGGCCAGCAAACAGCCACTTACTATATTTAAGCCCTGGGATATACAAATTATGCTTGGTCTCTTACACCATACATGAGAAATGGAGGCGGGGGAACAGCATCTCATCTGAGGGGGTATTCAGCAGGTTCTGACCAGTTCTGGAGAATCAGTAGCGGAAATTTTGAGTAGTTCAGAGAACCGGCAAATCCCACCTCTGACTGGCCCCGCCCCCATCTATTCTCCGCCCTCTGAGTCCCAGCTGATTGGCTGGGTCTTCGTTGGTTGCCCCGCACAGGAGAACGGAGCTGGAAAGCAGGTTAGTGGGTGGGGAGGGAATGGGGATTTTACAGTAACCTTCTCCTGCCATGCCCACCAAGCCACACCACGCCCACCAAGCCACATCCACAGAAACGGTAGTAAAAAAAAAAATTTGAATCCCACCACTGCATCTCACCTGTGGCGGAATGGAAGTCCGTGCTTGGGAAGTCAATAGAGGAGGAACAGGTCGTGGTGGGTCCTTCATCTGGACAGATGTGAGAGGCTGGGGGCTACCACTGGACATTTTCCCTGGGCTTCGACTCTGGGGACTGAAAGAGCCAGCTCTGAGTGCACCCTGGATTCTGTGAGTCGTGGTCTCGGGGTTTTCAAACTTTGGAGAGATGGGAAATGTGAATCCAGAAGAGGCAGAGGAGGAAGAGGAGGCGAGCAGGTCTGGTGCCAGAGTGTTTGGCAGGATTGAAGGGGAAGTTTCAGACTGCCACCTACTGCCCAGACTGGGCGCCTGTGCCTGGGGGGACGAGCTGGCATGGGCTGGGAGGCCCGGGGAGGAAGGATATTCCTCCGAATTCTTCACCCTTGGCTCTTTCACCACCTGGACATAGTTGGCTGGAAAAATACCCTGGCGGTTTGTGCCAGAGATGCGACCTTCATACCAGTTCTCGTCTACCCTACGGACAAGGCAGATATGTTCACCCTGGCAACAAAGAAAAGAAAAAGTTAGCATACCGTGGGAGTGTGTAGAGTCCCGAGGCTGAAAGACACACCCAAGAAGAGATTGTCTGTCCTTCTCAACAACCACTTTGAAGTTAAAGGCCACCCAGCTTGTTCCGGGCACAATAAGTATGATATTCATTTGTTTGTGTGATGTGTGTGCGTATGTGCATTTCTACGGCCTCTCCTATCAGCAGTGGGATATGGGGTGTAGGATGGGAACAGCATCTTACAGCAGTAATTCTGGGTGGTGTACAACATTAAAGCAACAATGACTCCTTAATTCACAGCACAACATCTTGAATATATCTGAAAGATCTCTCAACCAGGCCACCTGTTACCCTACAATACTTGTCCCTGTGGCCCTTTGACCGGTTGAGTAACAGCAACCAGTTTATTTATTTACTCCATTTATTTATTTACTTTTTCACATTTTCTTTCGCCATGGTGGCGCAGTGGTGAGAATGCAGTACTGCAGGCTTTTTCTGCCGATTGCCGGCTGGCTGCAATTTGGCAGTCCGAATCTCACCAGGCTCAAGGTTGGCTCAGCCTTCCATCCTTCCAAGGTCCAGTAAAATGAGGACCCAGATTGTTGGGGGCAATAGGCTGACTCTGTAAACTGCTTTACAGATGGCTGTAAAGCACTGTGAAGCATATAAGCATATAAGTCTAAATGCTATTGGTATTTACTCAGTTTATTTATTTACTTCTTCACCACATTTTCTTTTGTCCAAAAGGTCAACAATGTCCCAGACCTCCCTCCAGCTGTGGGGAGGAGAATGCTCCTCTCAAATATGATTGTTATAAATATTCTTAAGGTTTATAAAATCCTAAGTTCTGTGGGGCAAATCATTTGTTCAACAACTAAACCACCAACTTGATCTTGCAAATAGACATCCTCTGTCCTTTCTCCAGAAGCTGCTAATGGCTAGGTCTCTTTGAATTAAACATGAATTCAGAACAAAGCATTTAAATTCAGCAAAGGCAGTGCCCAATTGATCTCAGTCAAACAAAGCAACAAAAAGGAATTGTAATCTCCAGATAATTGGAGCTACCTTGTCTAATATCCAGGACTGGCCCTTGTTCCTCCCCAACCTTCTCACTGTCCAAGTCTACCACCAACTCCACTGGCGGGCCACAAAAGCAGTTTTCAGCATTGATGTTCAAAAGTGGCAGTACATGATTTATGACACCGTTCCATCGCCACAGGAGGTGCCCCTTGCCTTTTTTCTAGAGGCCCTAAAATATGACTGGCTGCCTCAGAGCGCCATTTACGAGAAGCAGAGACAGCCAACCAGCCCCATATCTGTGGGAGAGGAATGAACTGGCTTGCAGCCCAGACAAGCCACGGAAGGAGGCTCCGAAGCCTTTTGGTGGCTGGCTCCACTCTGAGCAAGAATGTATGTTTCTGCTAATATGTGGACTTCGATACCTTTCGAAAGGACAACTCTACCGCCAAGTCTCCTTTGAAGTTGTACTGGGCCACTGCTTCCCCGTACTCCAAGACTTGGAGGGAGGGCACTTTGATGGGCTTGGGAATTTCGGTTGGAGGCAGGACCTGTGTTGAAAAAGGAAGCAGCAGCACAACAGGGTTATGGCTTTAATCTGGGATACAGGTTCCTTAGAGAAAGAGCTCACCTGAGCATCAAGCCCCTTTACTGGAACACATCATTGGCAGTGAAAGTATGAAAATGTCTGCGTGTGCGACACTTTTGTCATCTGTGCAGGACATGGGCCTGCTCCGATTTTGTTCCTGAACTTCAGAACAACAGCTGTTTTCTTAGTTAAAAGGTAAAGGTTCCCCTCGCGCATACGTGCTACTCGTTTCCGGCTCTAGGGGGCGGTGCTCATCTCCATTACAAAGCCAAAGAGCCAGCGCTGTCCGAAGACGTCTCCGTGGTCATGTGGCTGGCATGACTAAACGCCAGAGGAGCACGGAACGCTGTTACCTTCCCACCAAAGTGATCCCTATTTTTCTACTTGCATTTTTTTACATGCTTTCGAACTGCTAGGTTGGCAGAAGCTGGGGCAAGTAACGGGAGCTCATTCCATTATGCGGCGCTAGGGATTCGAACCACCGAACCGCCGACCTTTCTGATCGACAAGCTCAGCGTCTTAGCCACTGAAATCCCTGTAATATAGGTAGAAGTCGATAAAATTGCTACCTTAAGCTATTCCCGAGTAGCTCTGGTTTCTTGGGTCTGACAATGCATGTTTGCTGCCCTCATTGACAATCTTTAACATATCTCTACACTACGGCATCTATTCTGAGTCACTGTTGGATTCTGCCGACCCGATTTGCCTTATCTCATGATAGGTAAGATTCATTTTTCTTCCATTCTCTCTAGCCAGCGGTGGGGAAATCAGTCACCAATCAGGTCACTGAAGCAGGAAGGCAGAGAGAGGAGTTTGGGACTTTGTGTTGGCTGGTATGTCTCTGCCTTTTCTCCCTTTACCCCCATTTGAGCAGCTCCCAAGACAAAATAATGTGCAAGAAAGCAACACAGGCAAAGGTGCCAGGCCTGAAACAGATCCAGAAAGAAGCCAGAGAGTAAATAAAATGCTAAGGGAGAGGACTGAGGCTTAGGAACACCTGAGGGAACCACACATAAAGGTTTATCTATTGTCATAACATTATGAAATCTATTCCAAAGGGAAACATATCATATAATTTTTCAATAGTTGGGAAAAATGGCTTCAAAAACTAAAAATGGTCAGATTCCAGAATTTTGGAATATAATTCAAAATAACAATAACATTTTAAATATGAAAACCTTTACTATAACCCTATATAAAACCTATAAATCTTATGCAAACTTACACATTTATAACAAACGTATGTTCCATTATTCCCACCCCCTCCAAAAAACACCAGTAATAAGTAAGCATTATGTGGATTAACATACCTCAATTTTATCTGTTGCCAACAAAAGAAAATCTGTACTAAAGATGTTTTCTGATGCCATCTTGGAGTCACAATATTCCCCACATCTACTACTGGGGCTCTGACTTTGTCTCCATGCCAATGGAAGACAGAGGAATAATTGAGCCGTGGGTCAAGGCCTACATTCAAATAGCCTTAATGAAAGGATCTTTCATTTGCTACTCATATATAGGCCAGTGATGCAAAATGAATGAAATCTCCCTAAAGGGATTTTGGGTACCACTTGAGGTCATCCAAAATTTTCACTGAATTATATTTCAGAAAGAGAAAATGGTTTTTAAAACACAGGCTAATCAGAACAATTATTTCGTGCCATTGACTAATTTTATCACATCTAAATTCAATCACACTTATCATTTGTCCAGGCCCAGCTTATTCAGAGACTAACTGTGGCCCTTGGCTCTACAATGCATGACACAACACTGGTACTCATTGAGAGACCACAACAATGTAAATTAACAGCTCCAAAGCTGCCAGCAACTCTTCTATTCCAAAATAATTGCAGTATTCATAATGCCTCAAAAGATCTAGACCAGGGCTCTTCAAACTTGACAGCTTTAAGACTTGTGGACTTCAACTCCCAGAATTCCTTCTCCAGTCATGTTAGCTTAGGAATTCTGGGAGTTGAAGTCCACAAATCTTAAACTTGCCAAGTTTGAAGACCCTTGGTCTAGGTGAATAATAGAACCATAATTTAATAATATGATAATAGAAACATAAATATAGGAAGTATGTTTGTCAACATCCAGGATGGCAAAACAAAACAAGATTTTCACTACTAATTTTGCCCTTTAGCAAGTGGGAATCCTGAATTCCCTTCCCTCCATTTCTCCTCTCTCTTCTGTATAGGTATACAAAAACCTATTTCAATTTTACTGGGGCAGCCAAAAAGTCCTGATGACCCCCAGAAGCTTACCTCCACGTAATTAGCAGGGAAAATGCCCACCCTGCCGTGGTGTTCTCCTTCAAGCCAGTTTTTATCTACTTCTTTGTGGATGTAGACAATGTCCCCCTTCTGCAGGGTCAGTTCTCTGAAAGACAAACAGGTAACAACACATAAGGACCCCTGTTCAAAATTATTTCAGAGCAAAACCTCCATCCTGGGTCTCTTCAAGCCACTCCCTGGGTTTGTACCAGCCACCCCCTGCTCAGGTGAATGGCTTAATGCCATGATGATTGAGACAAATCGAGCCTTTTGCGTCGATCCTTTCGTTGGGTCCAAAGAATGTAGCTGTGGCTTTTTTTTTTTTCCAAGCTAGGAAATATTCTGCGGAGGAGAGGAGGGTGTGTTCGAGAACACATTCTCCACTCAAGCAGAAAAACAGTGAGAGTTGAAGGATTTGGCCAAAACTTCACATAAGAAGATCATGTGACCTAGAATGGGGTGAGGAATCATGTTGCACTTGGAAAACACACGGTCTTTTCTCTGTTTGGTTTATTCGATTCCAACCCCACCTTTCGCCTCTGAATATTTATTGATTTAAGAACATTTATATGGCTCCCTACTCACTCTCAGTGACTCTGGGTAGCTTCCAACAATAAAAAAAATTGCATCTGCAATGCACCAAGGAGTTCGTTCACTGTGATACAATACAATACATTTCCTGACAAAGGGCCACAATTGACCATAATAGACATTGCCAGGGGCCACACTCCAAGAAGTGATAGCTGAAGCAGAACAAAAGAATAGAATAACAGAGTTGGAAGGGACCTTGGAGGTCTTCTAGTCCAACCCCCCTGAATAGGCAGGAAACCCTACACCACTTCAGACAAATAGTTATCCAACATCTTTTTTAAAACTTCCAGTGTTGGAGCATTTGCAACTTCTGGAGGAAAGTTGTTCCACTGATTAATTGTTCTGACTGTCAGGAAATTCCTCCTTAGTTCTAAGTTGCTTCTCTCCTTGGTTAGTTTCCATCCATTGTTTCTTGTCCTGCCCTCAGGTGCTTTGGGGAATGGCTTGACTCCCTCTTCTTTGGAGCAGCCCCTGAGAGATTGACTTCATTTACAGTTTTAAAATTTCAATACAATTCATTGTGTTCGGGCCTATATTTGAAAGCTATATCCAATTATATCAAATGCTATAATTTAGTAACCACCTTTAGAAACCTCTTGTGGCCATGCCGAAGGCTTTCAAGAGCGACCTTGGGCCTCAATTCTGTGCTACAACAATCACAATTCACCAGCGTAGCAACGGCGCCAAGGCGCTAAAATATGATACGACTGCTAAAGGCTGCCAGATCTCGCTACTTACTTTGGCGACTCCGCTTGGAAATCAAATTTGAGGCGAGCAGCTTTCATCTGTCAGGAGGAAGAGAAATAAGTTAAAAGCAGAGTCTGAAACCCAATTAAAGGGCACTCAGTTATAAAGAGAAACCGGGCACTTCGCCAGTATAGTAAAACATTAAAAAAAAAAACACTCAAGAACACAACTACAGGTAGTCCTCCATGGGTAACCACAACCATTTCTGTCGCTAAGCGAAACAGTTGTGAAGTGAGTTTGCCTCATTTTACGACCTTTCTTGCCACAGTTGTTAAGTGAATCACTGCCAGTTAGTAATAAGCCATCGTTAAGTGAATCTGGCTTCCCCATTGACTTTGCTTGTCAGAAGGTCACAAAAGGGGATCATGTGACCCCTGGGACATTGCAACCGTCATAAGTACGAATCAGTTGCCAAGCATCCAGATTTTGTTCCTGTGACTATGGAGATGCTGCAATGGTCATAAGAGTGAAAAACAGTCGTAAGTTACTTTTTTCAGTGCTTTAATAACTTCAAATGGTCACTAAATGAACTATAAACTTTACATAATTGTAATAATTGTGCATAAACTTTTATTTTTATGTGCACTGAGAGCATTTGCACCAAGACAAGTTCCTTGTGTGTCCAACCACACTTGGCCAATAAAGAATTCTATTCTATTCTATTGTAAATCGAGAACTAAGCATGCTGGTATGGCCTAGAGCAGTGGTGGCTAACCTTTTGGGGCTCCTGTGCCAAAAATTGTGCGCGTGCTTGCATGCTCGCGTTTGTGTGCCAGTACCCAGAAGGCAATGCGCGCCCCTCCACGCCCCCTATGCATACGCGTGCAAACCCTACTCACCCACCCCGTCGCCCCCTTACCTGCACTGCGCCCACAGCTGATTTTTTGCCGGTTTGAGTCCTTTTTTGGCCTCCCAGAGGCTTGAGGAAGGCTTCTGCAGGCTTTGGCAGGCCAAAAACTAGGCCTGTTTCATCACTTCTGGTATTTCCGGAAAAACTGGAAGTGACGAAATGGGCCTAGTTTTTGGCCTGCAAAGTCTGCAGAAGCCTTCCCCAAGCCTCTGGGAGGTTGAAAAAGATGTGCCAGCACAAATGGCTCTGCGTGCCACCTATGGCATGCGTGCCATAGGTTCACCATCATGGGCCTATAGAATACTGGAAGTGGAACAGGTACCTTAAGCAATGGAAAATAGCAATAGCCCTTGGACTTATATACCGCTTTATAGCGCTTTACATCCCTCTCTGAGCAGTTTACAGAGTCAGCCTCTTGCCCCCAACAATTTGGGTCCTCATTTTACCCACCTCAGAAGGATGAAAGGCTGAGTCAGCCTTGAGCCTGATGGGATTTGAACTGCCAAATTGTGGCAGCTGGCTGCAGCAGTAGCTTGCAGTACTGCACTCTAACCATTGTGCCACAGAGGCTCCTCCCAATCTAAGCTCTTTTCGAATGTTTAATTCACACCCTGATCTCACCTATTCTTGATAGGCTGACAAACACTCAATGATGCAAGGGAGGTTTTGTGTTTGCCAAATTCCTGCACAAAGTTTTACAATTCCTCTCCAAGACCTAAAGTTATCCTGTCAATCAGGGACGGAGAGGCACACTTGTATTCTGGTAAACTGGCAACGTGTGGAAAGCAAAATATCTGGATGGCAAGTCTCTCATCAATTTACTTTTTCTCTCAGTGAGAGCAGAAAAATTAAAGCAAATGAACTAGTGGTACAAATATGGCTTAGTTATTATTTAGTTCATAATAATAATAATAATAATAATAATAATAATAATAAAAAAACAGGTTAAAAGAGGTTGGAAAATTCATGGCCCTTCAGATGTCCACCTCAGATTGTAGAAGTTGTCCCAATGTATTTAGAAAAGGGGTCTCCAAATTTGGCCGCTTTTAAGACTTGTGGGTTTCATGCTGTCTGGGGAATTCTGGGAGTTGAAGTCCACAAGTCTTAAAGTTGCCAAGTTTGGAGGTGCCTGATCTAGAAGAAGCCGGACTGAGAAAGACTGACAGCCCACAAAACTTCAGTCTCCCTCCTTTTTTTGTGGAAAGTGTATCTCACCTTCTTCTCATCTCTCTTGGGGGGACTATCAAGAAGGATTTCCGAAGAATCAAGAAAGGGACTTTGCCCAGGGAGTCTCAGAGGATCTGGATGAAGAAAATAAGGGAAAGGGTGAATCTTTTGAATTGAAAGGAAAAAGGAGAGCTTAACTTTCAACCAATCATATAAACCAAATTCCAACAAGAGACTTTGCAAGGAAGAGCAAATCCACATTATGCTGAGTAGAGATATCCATCTCCAACCATCCACAATACTTCCCTTGGAGCAAACTACTCTCTTACCCCATTTCTCTTATTTTACACATTCTTTTAATTTGAACACACACACACACACACACACAAAACACAGCCACCCAAATGAGCAAGTTTAGATGGGTGGGTGGCTCAGTTCTTTTTTTGGAAGTATGTTCATTGGCCCAGAAAAGAGGGCGGGAACTGGAAGTAAAATGAAATGGAACAGAGCATGTTGGCAGGACCTAAAAGGATTAATTGGGGGCAATTTTACAATTTGTTTTCTGAGAGATGAGTGACTTGAGATTGGCTACAGCTCCCCAAACAGCAACTGAAAGGAAGCATGTATGATTCCTCTCCAAAAACCTGCTTGGTTCCCCAGCGTCAAAAAGATTATCCATCTACTCAAAATGCTTTTGTGTCACTACACTCAATCTATATTGATTAAGGAGCAAAGGAAAACATTTTAGGAGACACTTCAGTGTATTTCATCTTTCTTAACAAGAATTATCCACAACACAACAAAATAGCTGACCACCCACTATATTATGGCAAATTTCCAGAGTTGGAGGCTTCAGCCCGGGGATTTGCTGACTTAGCTGCATTTTGCATCATATTAGCATTAATATGTGAGTCAAACTGTAATGAGGAGGTGGGGAGGAAAGGACAATCTTCAGCCCAAAAGGAAAAAAAGGGCTTATTCTTAGTTTGACGTATTCTTAAGGAAATAATGTTCCATATTTGTATCTCTAAAGAGATTGCAACTCGTAGAAAAATATATATAGTGCATTATTTTAGAAGGGAGATTAAGAAAGAATATAGACTATAAATGTTTTCAGAAGTTTTTTTTTTAAAAAAAAAACACACAGTAAGAAACCTAGCAAGAAAGATTCTAAAGTATTTTTTTGTTGTCCACTTACATAGATGGAAATTAAGTGTCGCCGAGTCTCTTTCCTGTCCAGAAGATGTACAACATGAACCATTCCACCAATCTGGACAATACACTTCCTACATGAGATCTGAGAAGATCCATTTTACTTCCAGCCTTTTCTTCCAAATTGGCACGCGATTACAGAAGGTGGCAAAGCACACTCATTTTCCAGAGAATATACCGTTTCCCCGAAAATAAGACCCAACCAGGAAAATAAACCCTAGTATGATTTTTTTTCAGGATGCTCGTAATATAAACCCGGTTCCAAAAATAAGTCCCAGTTAAGATCATCAGCCAGATGGAGGCATTTAATGCAATCTTTCCCTGAAAATAAGCCCTAAAAAATTAATATAAGATCTGGTCTTATTTTTGGGGAAACATCCCCTTGAATTGTTGAATTGACATGCCCACATTGTTCCATATAAACCAGGGGTCTCCAACCGTGGCAACTTTAAGCCTGGAGGACTTCAACTCCCAGAATTCCCCCAGCTGGCTGGGGAATTCTGGGAGTTGAAGTCCTCCAGGCTTAAAGTTGCCACGGTTGGAGACCCCTGATATAAACCCTGAGCCATACCGTTCTTGGGTAGAGAGTTGCTCCAAGTACTCCTGGTGACACCTGGGCTTCCTTTCTCCATTCTTGGGCTGGCTGGTATGTGGCCCCGGGCTAAAGGATTGACACCAGAAGTGGGCGACAGGCTGCCAGGTAAGAAAAGACGGGGACGCAGTGAAAGCAAGCTCAACCCAACCAATATAAGCAATAAAATCAGATCCGCTTAATGCTTAACTCACTGACACTTGACTTACATATGGCATCTTGGACTCCATCATATATCTCCACATTGCATATCTACAATCTGACTAGGACCAACCCCACTTGTACTCCATACAACGGAGCCGTGGTGGCGCAGTGGTTAGAATGTAGTACTGCAAGCTAACTCTGCCCACAGCCAGTTCGATCCTGATAGGAGTCAAGGTTGACTCAGGCTTCCATCCTTCCAAGGTCGGTAAAAAGAGGGCCCAGATTCCTGGGGGGAATATACTGACTGAATAAACTGCTTAGAAAGGGCCGTAAAGTACAATTATAATGCTAATCTTATACATCTTCAATAAAAGGAGAAGCATACCATATAGGAAAGAGGCCTTTGCATCTTGGAGATGGGAATACAGTCAATCAATAATCCACGAACAAGCAGCACCTCTCAGGGATCCTTTCCAATATTGAAAGATTCTACTTTCCTCAACTTCTCCTCAAAATCTCCTCTATTTCTAAGACTAGCTGTGGTCCATCCAAACCTCCTTCTCTTGTCCTTGTAGAGTCAAAGCTCAGAAGTTGAGGAGGTTGTATCTCCAGCACAAATAAGTAGCGGACCTCTCTGAAAAATCTCACCAGGGGCCTCTAGAGATATCTTAGCAAGCCAAGGTCAAGCTGAACAGGAAGTGTTGAGGCAACAAGAAAAACCTGGCAAACAGCAACTATTTGGCTTGATGTACAACTTTGGCCCTTCTCAATGTTTTAATGCAGGGTCGTTCCAACCTTGGCAACTTTAAGACTTGTGGACTTCAATTCCCAGAATTGCCAAGCCATCTATGCTGGCTGGGCAATTCTGAGAGTTGAAGTCCACAACTTTTAAAGTTGCCAAGGTGGACAACCCTGTTTTCATGTTTAAAGAGACAGCATCCACTTTCCATGCAAAGTAACCCATATTTTAGCTAGCATTATATTAACCCAACCCTCAATATTTAAATAACCTTCCCTCCAAGCTACCCCTAAATATATTGAATTGGTGAAATTGAGAACTTCTTAGTTGCCTCAATTGTGAATCCCTTATTTGGTTTAGCACTTTTTTTTGGGCCATACCTTTAAGTATACTTTTACAGAATAGAGTACGTTTAAAAAAAAACCATGATAGTTATATGATGTGCTAGAAATGTATATGTACTAATAACAATTGTATTGGACAAGTGTGTGTGTGTGTCTATCTATCTATATCTATCTAGATCTATCTAGATCTATCTATATCTATCTATCTATCTATCTATCTATCTATCTATCTATCTATCTATCTATCTATCTATCTATCTATCTATCTATCTATCTATCTATCTATCTATCTATCTATCTATCTATCTATGGTATATATATAAATGTGTATATATGTGTGTGTGTGTGTGTATAATTATAATTATTTCTTGTTAAAATTATATCTTTCTTTTTCTTTTTCCTAAGTATATAGGACACCTACTCCCACCAAGCCATGCCCACAGCTGATCGGCTGGGTCTTCTTTGGTTGCCTTGCGCAGGAGAACGGAGCTGGAAAGCAGGTTAGTGTGGTGGGGAGGGAATGGGGATTTTACACTATCTTTCCCCTGCCATGCCCACCAAGCCACGCCCACCAAGTCACAGCCACCAAGCCACACCCACAGAACACCTACTCCCACCAAGCCACGCCCACAGCTGATCGGCTGGGTGGTTGCCCTGCACAGGAGAACGGAGCTGGAAAGCAGGTTAGTGGGGTGGGGAGGGAATGGGGATTTTACAGTATCCTTCTCCTGCCACGCCCACCAAGCCACGCCCACAGAACCAGTAGTTAAAAAAAATTGAATCCCACGGCTGAATACAACCAGGAAGGAGGACAGACAGCTGAGCTTCAGTGCTCAGTAATTTTATTTCTGGATCACCATAAAACAGTCCCTGGCTTCGTGCATCTAAAAAGGACCACAATCTGGTGGTTAAGTTTTGGCTCAGCAAGTTGTATGAATGCCACACTGTGGGTTGCATGTTATGGTGTACATCTTAGCGTTGCTATGCAAACCTGGCCACTAAATTAGTCAACGAGCCTTTACTAAAACAAACAATGTGTAATCCAGCCTATACACACACACATACAGTACACACACCCAGAGACTATACAGTTTCGACAAGGAACCTATCATCTTTCATCATCGTAGGATTATGAAATGGAATGGATCCTGGAGGAGGCGGGAGGGCACAGAATCTAAAATCCAGATCCCTGATCCATTATGAAGCCCTTCAAGTGATCTTGCACAGTTCAAGTGGCTTAGTGAAGGGGGCCAATTGCCTACGTTCACAAACACAAAAGCTCCTCAATTAACTGTCCCAACTGGGCCACGCTAGAGAGATAGTCCTCCACTTACGACCATAATTGAAGTGAACCCCTGCGATTGTTAAGTTAGTAACACGATTGTTAGGTGAACCTGGCTTCCCCATGGCTTGTCAGAAGGTCGCAAAAGGAGATGACGTGACTCTGGGACAGGGGTCTCCAACCTTGGCAACTTTGAGACTTGTGGACTTCAACTCCCAGAGTTCCTCAGCCAGCATAGAATTCTGGGAGTTGAAGTTCACAAGTCTTAAAGTTGCCAAGTTTGGGGACCCCTGTACAGGCATGATATTCCCCTCTGAAAAAAAAATCGGGGCCGGCCAAAAGAGACCCCCCACCGCGCACCGCTCGCACCGCCCGCCCGCCCGGGCTCCGCTCGCACCGCCCACCGCTCGCACCGCCACCGCCCGCCCGGTCTCCGCTCGCACCGCCCGGTCTCCCGGTCGCGCCGCCCGCCGCTCGCACCGCCCGGTCTCCGCTCGCACTGCCCGGGCTCCGCTCGCACTGCCCGGGCTCCGCTCGCACTGCCGGGCTCCGCTCGCGCCACCCGCCGCTCGCACCGCCCGCCCGCTCACCCGGGCTCCGCTCGCACCGCCCGCCGCTCGCACCGCCCGGGCTCCGCTCTCACCGCCCGGGCGATTCCCAAAAAAATCGGAATTCCGATTTTAATCGGAATAATATCATGTCTGCCCCTGTAATAGGATTAACCCAACTAGCAGCAGAGCTCACTGCAGGTCACCATCACCTGGGGACATTGCATCACCCAGCAAACTTCAACCAAACCTGGGACTCAAGACAACCTACAAAGTTAGCTACGACCTCTGCAACAGCCAATAGAATACATGTTCTTGCACAGGAACAGGAAGCTCAAGTGCAAAGCCCAAGAGAAGCTTCGCTGGCTGAGGAACTCTGGGAGTTGAAGTCTGCAGGTCTTCAAGTTGCCAAGGTTGGAGACCCCTGCTCTGGGAAACGGCAACCATCATAAATATGAACCAGTTTCTGAATTTTGTGACTATGTGACTACGGGGATTCTGCAATTGTCCTAAGGGTGAAAAATGTCCATAAATCACATTTTTGGGGGCCATTGTGACTTTGGTCACTAAACAAACTGTTGTAAGTCGAGGACTACCTGTAGTTACCAAACCACGCTTTAGCCTAGAGTATTCTGTGAAGAGCCACTGTCTCTCAACTTGAGTTATTTTGCAGGATTCTTAGGCAGATTAAAAAAAAGGGGCGAACCAGGTATTTTGTGCGAAAGTCGTCACAGGAGAGTTAATAACTCTATAATAGGGGATGCGGTGGCTCAATGGCTAAGACGCTGAGCTTGTCGATCAGAAAGGTCAGCAGTTCGGCGGTTCGAATCCCTAGCGACGCATAATGGAGTGAGCTCCCGTTCCTTGTCCCAGCTTCTGCCAACCTAGCAGTTCGAAAGCATGTAAAAAATGCAAGTAGAAAAATAGGGACCCCCTTTGGTGGGAAGGGAACAGTGCTCCGCGCGCCTTCGAAGGTGTTTAGTCATGCCGGCCACATGACCGTGGAGATGTCTTCGGACAGTGCCGGCTCTTCGGCTCTGTGACGGAGATAAACACCGGCCCCTAGAGCCGGAAATGACTAGCACGGATGCGCGAAGGGAAGCTTCACCTTTAACTCTATAATGAATCTGGAAAATATTTGAGATGAAGGAGTTGCAGTGGCAAAATATTAATTTTGGTATACGCTACAAATTGATATAGTGATATCTTTATGCAGATAGTCCTTGAGTTCCAACCATTCATTTACAGGAGGGAGCATTTGAAGTGAATTATTGAACAGCACTGAAAAAAGTGACTTATGACTGTTTTTCGCATTTACGATCGTTGCAGCATCCTCACGAATACATGATCAAAATTCAGACACTTGACAACTGATTTGTATCCAATTTAATTAGTGGAATTTAATTTTGCCTCCAAAAGTTGTGGATGCTGCATCACTGGAGGTTTTTAAGAAGAGATTGGACAGCCATTTGTCTGGAATGCTATACGGCCGTGATGGCGAACCTATGGCATGCGTGCACAAAGTGGCACATGGAGCCAGGTTCGGCTGGCATGCACGGCATCGCCTGTTCCTCTTCCGTGTTTCTGGCGCGCATGCATGCTTGACGATCAGCTGTTTCTGCGCATGCGGCAATGCTGGAAATGGGAAGAGATGGTCTTTCGGTTTCCGTTGTGGGCATGCGTGCTGGCCAGCATGCGCACCAGTTACTGGAAGACAAACTGTTCAGTGCTCATGTGCATGTCGGAAAGCGGAAGTTCATTTCCCAGCACACGCATGCCCACTGGGCAGCTTCTCTTCCGGGGTGCAGCCCTGACGAGCATGTGCACGCGCGCACTCCCTTTTCGGCACTTACTGCTAGAGAGCAAAGGGTCTCCAACCTTGGCAACTTTAAGCCTGGGGGACTTCAACTCCCAGAATTCCTCCTCCAGTCATGTTAGCACAGGAATTCTGGGAGTTGAAGTCCACAAGTCTTAAACTTGCCAAGTTTGGAGACCCTTGCAGTAGACCAATCCCAACTCATAGACCAAACCCCGCTCCCTTCTAGCACTGATCATATTACCTAGTTGGGTAATGAAACATCTGCAAGAAAACCACCAAGCTCAGGGAACATCAAAGACCCCATTGTTCAACTCTGAGCTACAAATATCATCTTCTATTAGGCCAGAGGTCTCCAACCTTGGCAAGTTTAAGACTTGTGGACTTCAACTCCCAGAATTCCTCCTCCAGTCATGTTAGCTCAGGAATTCTGGGAGTTGAAGTCCACAAGTCTTAAACTTGCCAAGTTTGAAGACCCTTGGTTAAGTTAGTTATAGTTTAGGCCATGCCTGAATTAATTCTGAAACTCTTGAGTTCTTGTCTGGACCATCCATTCCCCACTCTTTCTTCCCAATTCTTTCCATGTCAGAACTGGAAGGCAAGATTTCAGCCAGCTCTCTCCAAGGAGGCCATCAAAAGTTAAGGGTCGGACTCACATTCCCCAACACATTTTCTCTTCCACTCTGTCCATAGTCCCCATTAGCCAGGCTGTTTTCTCTCTCGATGACCCTAAACCGTATCTTGCTTGCTTGCTTTTTTTCTGTTTGTGTGTGTGTGAGAGAGACAGGATGTGCAAAACAGGATGAGCCCTGATAAGGATGGCCTTGCTACTTCAGACCAAAAAAAGTCCAGGGAGTTCTCTGCCCTAACAAATACTTCACTGTTTCTCCACTTTAGCAACTCTAAGAAGGGTGTGTGAACTTAAGAAGGGTGTGAAGTCCACGCTTCTTAAAGTTGCTTGAGTTGAGAAAGGCTGGGATTGCTTTATAGGGCCAGGTCTTCACTGCTCTGCTCAAGCTAAGGCAAGTACTCCTATGCCCTGCGTATTCGCTTCCTCCTTCTGCCACCCCAAACCTTCCCAGATCCATGGAATCTTCCCAGATATACAAATCTTCCCAGATACATGGAATTTTAAAGACACGGAAGCTCTTTTTCGTGGGAGTCTGAAAAGTGGCACCCTGCGGGATGCTTCAATTCGGCAGGCCAGCTCGTCTCTTAACACCCACACCCACAGACACAAACACACACCTCCTTGCAAGGGAAAGGGAGCAGCACTCCTGAATGAAAAAAAAACCCAACAACTTTCTACCTCTCCAACTTTTCCTCTTTCAACCCTCCAGTTATAAGCAACTTTCTCCAACATGCTGCGGATCGGAAATGCACTCAGAAAGCATATGAGAGCGTTTAGCGATGGAAAGCTACCCTCCTCCTCCTCCTCCTCCCTCCCTTCAGCATGCTGCTTTCCATCCCACACACCCCCCTCCCCTCTTGCAAATTTTTCTCCAGGCAGGCGGGCAGCGGATCCACCCTGAGATGCTTTCGGGATGACGCTACCCTTGCCAGCCAAGGTGTGGCTGCCGGCTGGCAGCAGGAAGGAAGCAGCAAGTGGGCAAGCCGGGCACTCGGCATGCCAGCGTCTAAACAGTTGTGCCAATCTTTACGCCCTCCCCGCCCCCCCCCAAAAAAAACCACCCCCCCCTCCAATTCCACATACTCACCAGCCGAAGGCCAGAGAAGAGGGGCAGGCAGAGGAACCAGCTGGGGAATTCTGCGTAGAGAAAGGGGAGAAAAAAAAGAGAGCTGACACAGAGAGCGGTACGGGGAAGAATCTGGTTTTGTGTCGAGGGGCGGAAACCAGCCAGCAAGAAAATAGTTAGCCAGCGGAGAGGGAGGGAGGGGAGCTAGTCCCAGGCGGGGTGCTGGGAAAACCAGGGAGGGGTGGGGGGGAAGCAGGCGGGCGGGCGGGACATAGCAGGGTCCTAAAGGCCAACTGGTCTAAAGGAGAACAGGCAGGATGGATACCCAACCGGGCATTTGGAAGAGGCGCTGGCCAAATTTCTTTTTTTTAAACTAATCCCATCAAACGTCCGGCGACAAAACAGCCCGTTTCAATGGGAAGAAATTTCTAAAAATCTAAGAAGAAATGTCCTGACAGGGAGAACAATTAATCAGCAGGACAACTTAAGCCCAGAAATTCCATCCCGGGAGGTTCTTCAGAAGAAGACAAGACACTTGTCTGAAATAGTATAGGATCTCCTGCTTGAGCGAGGGGCTGGACTAGAAGACCTCCAAGCTCCCTTCCAACTGTGCTGTAGTGTTGTTGAATCCTATTTCGTTTATTGTTCATGTTCAGGTTTCTAGTTTTAATGCTTGATGTTTTAATATTTCTAACTCTTCACTGCTTATATTTTCCTTATTTGTACCCCGCCTTTTTTTATTATTTTTACAAATAAGGCAGCAAAGATATCCAATGTGCACCATATTCCTTCCTCCTCTTCTTTTCCCCAAAACAACAACCCTGCAAGGTGGGTTGAGCCAAGAGAGAGGGATTGGCTGGAAATCACCTAGCTGGCTCTCATGGCTAAGATGGGACTTATTTATTTATTTGTTGTGTTTATGATAATTAATCTAAGATGCCTGGACTTGCTTGACAGTGAGATGGGCGGCATATAAATTGAATTAATAAATAAAAATAATATACATAAATAACGACAGCCTAGCCTGTTTCCCTTCTGCTTTCATTTGGGGGGGAATTTTAATTCTACTTCATTTGACGTTATTTATAAAACCGCCTGAGACGGTGAGAAAGACAGCATAAAAACTTAATAATAAATAAAAAAAATAATTTAATTTCAGACATTACTCTATGGAATAATTAGAATTAGAATTCTTTTATTAGCCAAGTGTGATTGGACACACAAGGAATTTGTCTTGGTGCAAATGCTCTCAGTGCGCATAAGAGAAAAGATACATTCGTCAAGAGTCAAGAATCATAAGGTGCAACACTTAATAATAGTCATAGGGTACAATAAGCAATCGAATCATACTAGGAAACAGTCAATATAAATCGTAAGGATACAAGCGACAAAGTTAGTCATACAGTCATAAGTGGGAGGGGATGGGTGATAAGGAGTGATGAGAAGATTAACAGTAATAGTAGTGCAGACTTTGTAAATAGTTGGACAGTGTTGAGGGAATTATTTGTTTAGCAGAGTGATGGCTTTCGGGGGAAAATATAATGGGGTTGCAATCCTAAAAAGGCGGATTCAATCCTGCTACTAATTTAACAACTGCAGTGATTCACTTAATAACTATGCCAAGAAAGGTCTTAAATGGGGCCAAACTCATTTAACAAATGTCTCACTTAGCAACAGAAATGTTGGGCTCAGTTGTGGTCGTACGCCAAGGACTACCTGTCCTGAGAATAACAATGGATAGCCAATAAATATACAACATACAGCATGCTGACTGGCTGGGGAATTCTGGGAGTTGAAGTTCACTCATCTGGAAATTGACATATTTGAAAAAAAAAACAATATAGAAGCCACTGTGTAAGATCCACTAACAAAAACCAGCAAAATACTGTGGACATAATATACTTAAGATTTCAGCAAGGCATTCAACAAAGTAGACCACAACTTACTTTTTTGGTAAGCTAGAAAAAAGTGGGATATATAGCACCACCACTCGATGGATTCGCAACTGGCTGACAAACCGTACTCAGCGAGTAGTCCTTAATGGGTCTAAGTCTACATGGAGGGAAGTAAGCAGTGGGGTGCCACAAGGTTCCGTCTTAGGCCCAGGACTCTTCAATATCTTCATTAACGACTTAGATGAGGGAATAGAAGGGGAATTTACCAAATTTGCAGATGATACTAAGCTGGCAGGAATAGCCAACACCCAAGAAGATAGGCTCAAGGTCCAGGTGGATCTTGACAGACTAGAACACTGGGCCATATCTAACAAAATGAAATTCAGTGTAGAGAAAAGTAAAGTCCTACACTTAGGCAAGAAAAACTAAAAGTACACATATAGACTGGGTGAAACCAGGCTCAATAGCAGGAACTGGGAGAGGGATCTTGGAGTCTTAGTGGACAACCAGCTAAATAGGAGCCAGCAGTGTGCAGCAGCAGCCAAAAAAGCCAATGCAATCCTAAGCTGCATTATCAGAGGGATACAATCAAGGTCAAGGGAGGTACTAATACCACTCTATAAAGCCTTAGTAAGGCCACACCTAGAATACTACATCCAATTTTGGTCACCACACTATTGAGTGTGAGACTAGAAAAAAGACAGAGAAGAGCAACCAGGATGATTAGGGGACTGGAAGCTAAAACACACAACGAACGGTTGCAGGAACTGGGCCTGGCTAGTCTAGGGAAGAGAAGGACCAGGGGAGACAGGATAGCAGTCTTCCAATATTTGAGGGGCTGCCCCAGAGAGGAAGGGGTCAACTATTTTCTAAAGCACCCGAAGGCCAGACAAGGAATAATAGATGGAAACTGGTCAAGGAGAGATTTAACCTGGAAATAAGGAGAAACTTTCTGACAGTGAGAACAATGAACCGATAGAACAGAAGTTGCCCTCAGAAGTTGTGGGGACGCCATCACTTGAGACCTTCAAGAAGAGATTGGACTGCCATTTGTCAGAAATGGTGTAGGGTCTCCTGTTTGGGTGGGGGGTTGGACTAGATGACATATAAGGCCCTTTCCAACTCAATCTGTTATCTGTTAAAAACAATATACAAGAAACCACACCACAATTATCTGCTTTCTGTTTTTCCTCCTCCTTGAATGTTTCAACTCCTATGAACTCATTGTTTTTTATCCTTCTTTGCTATGGCTGTGCAATATGGAATAAACAACAACACCTGACTGCATTATACAAATACAGGTGGCGAGACACAAAGAGGAGACTAGGCCGACAGAAGGCTATAAATAGCTGCTTTTGTCAACCTTTTACTTAAGGGCTCTATTTATGTTTATGCGCGTCCTGAAACAACTTCATTTGTTTTTCCTTTCGCCTTTCACAGGCACAGTTAAGCTGATCATTTCAGGAACAGGCATGCCAGGAGGTGCCCAGGATGAAACTTTTGGGGTAGACTCCAGTTAAAGGCATGAAGGTACAGCCAACAAAATAGATTATGTGTTTTTAAAATATGATTATAGGTAGTCCTCGACTTAAAACTTGTTTGGCAGTTCGAATCTCACCAGGCTCAAAGTTGACTCAGCCTTCCATCCTTCTGAGGTCAGTAAAATGTGGACCCAGATTGTTGAGGACAATATGCTGACTCTGTAAATCGCTTAGAGAGGGCTGTAAAAGCACTCTAAAGCAGTATATAAGTCTAAGTGCTATGGCCTGGCTTCCTTCCTTCCTTCCTTCCTTCCTTCCTTCCTTCCTTCCTTCCTTCCTTCCTTCCTTCCTTCCTTCCTTCCTCCCTCCCTCCCTCCCTCCCTCCCGCCCTCCCTCCCATTCCTCCCTTCCTTCAATTAATTCCTGGGTATAAGCATAATTTTGTATTTATTTATTTATTTTGTCCTATGTATGTGGTATATATTGGGGGTGGCGACCCTTCAAGAGCCTTATGCAATGAAAGTTCATTTTCATGTATGCTGATTAGTGTAGATTCAAAGGGATAATAAAGTTAGTCTAAATCTAATACGTTAAAATGAAATTTCATTCGGCTCTCAAAAGATAAACATTATGCATGTACTCCCCCCCGCCACACACACATATGACATTGGGAAAAATTACAGTCTAGCCTGAATGTATACATATACATAGAAACTAATCAAGGAGATAATCGAAGCAACCTAGAACTGAGAAGAAACAGGAAGTTAGAACAATTAACCAATGGAACAACTTGCCTCCAGAAGTTGCAAATGCTCCAACACTGGAAGTTTTTAAGAAGAGATTGGATAACCATTTGTCTGAAGTGGTGTAGGGTTTCCTGCCTAAGCAGGGGGTTGGACTAGAAGACCTCCAAGGTCCCTCCCAACTCTTCTATTCTATTCTATTCTATTCTATTCTATTTTCTGTTCTGTTCTATTCTGTTCTATTCTATTCTATTCTATTCTATTCTATTCTATTTCTGTTCTATTTCTGTTCTATTTCTGTTCTATTCTCTTTCTATTCTATTCTATTCTATTTCTGTTCTATTCTCTTTCTATTCTGTTCTATTCTGTTCTATTCTGTTCTATTCTATTTCTGTTCTATTCTCTTTCTGTTCTATTCTATTCTATTCTATTCTATTCTATTCTATTCTATTCTATTCTATTCTATTCTATCCATTCCGTTCCGTTCCATTCCATTCTATTCTTTATTCTATTCCTCTCTATTATCTATTCTATTCTATTCTTTATTCTATTCTATTCTTCCTTGTTTCCTATTCCCATTCCGTTCTATTCTATTCTACATGGCGGGGTGGGCGGGTGGGAAGAATCCGGAGAGTTCACAAGACAGATGGCTTAGGGAACAAAGCTGTTACACAATTCAGTAGTTCTGCTATAGGTACTTCGAAACCCCCTCCCCAGAGGGGAGCAACGGAGACAGACTGTGGAGGGGCTGTTTGGAGGGGATCTCTAACAACTCCATCATAACCCTGCGTTGGTATTGGTAAGGCCTAGAAAAACAACAACTGAGTTTTTGCAAATTTCAATGGTAATAAAATACAGCATATTGAAAAACACCATTCTACCCTTGCGTTTAATAATGTTCCTTTCCTCTCTTTAAAAAAAGAAAATTCAACAATATTTGGAAGGGCTTTGGAGGCTACTCTGGAGACTATGGTTCTGAGTCCAAGCCACCTTAAGAACGCAGGGCTGTGCGTTGCCCCCTGGGAGAGGAAGCAAATAAGGAGATGGGTGAGGGAAAGAAGCTTTACCTTGCGGATAAGCTGCTGCTGTTGCTCCAGGTTTCTAATATCCTTGTCCAACTCTTCGCTGAGTTGATTCAGTTCCTTCTCCAGCAACTCCTGGCAGAGGAGAAAGAAATAGGCAGCTTTAGGAGTGTAGCTGCCCGGCTGCTGCTGCTGCTGCGGAGGAGAGACCACAGTCAGAAAGCCAAGAAGCCGCTCCGGCTGTCTGGCTGAGTCAAGAGGGAAGCATGCCGAGGCTCAGTGGTGCCCGCTGCGGTGCTGGAGAGCCAGGCTCTTTCTTGGTCGTGTCAAGCACGGGTGGAGTCCAAGCTGTGCTCCCTGCTACCCAAACAGCTCCTTAAATCGGAGTTGCACAATGCCGTCCACCTGATACCTTTGCTTTACAGAAGTCCCACTTTGTTCGAAAGGGCAGCTGGTGAAAACGCCCGCAGCGGGAAGGCAGCCTCAAGGCTATAATTCAAAGATTGGAAGAAGGACCATGCGTGTGTGTGTGTGTGTGTGTGTGTGTGTGTGTGTGTGTGTGTGTGTGTTTGAGACTATCTCAGGGAATGTAAAACGGCCAGTTATAGGTGTGCATTGCCTACAAGGAAATGCGCCCTCTTACAACATTAAAAGATTCCAATATGTTTAAAGCACACACACACACACGCACGCACACAGAGTGTGCTTTTAGACAAATGTCTAGAGTGGGGTGTTTTTTCCCTCCCTCCTGGAATGTTTTTATTTATTTATTTATTTATTTATTTGATTTGCCAATTGTTTACAAGATAATAAGTATAAGTGTATACATAGTTATGAATACATGAATACATTTTCTGTGTGCAGTGCATTTTTCCATGGAGAAACCTTCAGTCAGGGTGCAGCTCGAAGCCTTTAATGTTCGTTTGTTTCCTTATGGTTTGCTTTTACTATGAACCGCAAGGCAAGGCTGCAGTTTCCACAGGGATATTTTTAAAAGGAAGGGCGAAAACTGATAAAAGGGGGTTGTACACTTGACCACATTTCGTGTACTGTGAGTTATGCAGAGTTTATAGGTCATTGTATATTCTCCCTTTCACGAGAGAGATTGCCAGCGAGGGCAGGCAATTTTTAGGTAGGCCTTCTCCTCCAGGATTCAAACCCGGCTATTAACGCGTTGCGGTGGCAAAATTCTGTGTTGCTGCAATGTCTGCAAGGAAAAAACTGGTTACAGAACTATAGCTGTCAATTTGTGACAATTTCTGGAGATAGAACAATCTTTGGAAAATGATATTTACATGCATACTTATTGGCTTTCCACTCATATAAACCAGGGAGTGACCCTAACTGTTTGAGAACAGGTATTTTCTTAACAGGGATGTTATTATCCACTATTAATGTACTATAATGTGTCAGTACCATTTTTTAATATATTGTAAACAGTGATGTCTGTTGCTGGTCTAAGACCGTAATAAAGTCATATTCTGGATGCTCTCTTTATACCAGACTTTGCCTAAGGGAGGGAGGGAGGGAGGGAGGGAGGGAGGGAGGGGAAGGAAGGAAGGAAGGAAGGAAGGAAGGAAGGAAGGAAGGAAGGAAGGAAGGAAGGAAGGAAGAAGGAAGGAAGAAAGGAAGGAAGGAAGGAGGGAAGGAGGGAAGGAGGGAAGGAAGGAAGGAAGGAAGGAAGGAAGGAAGGAAGGAAGGAAGGAAGGAAGGAAGGAAGGAAGGAAGGAAGGAAGGAAGGAAAAGAAGGAAAGAAGGAAAAAGGTAAGGGAAGAAGAAGAAAGGGAGGAAGGAAGAAGGGAAGGAAGGAGGGAGGGAGGGAGGAAGGAAGAAGGGAAGGAGGGAGGGAAGGAGAGAGGGAGGGAAGGAAGGAAAAAGAAAGTGAGGGAGGAAGGAAGGAAGGAAGGAAGGAAGAAAATGAGGGAGGGAGGAAGAAGGGAAGGAGAGAGGGATGGATGGATGGATGGATGGATGGATGGATGGATGGAGGAAGGAAGGAAGGAAGGAAGGAAGGAAGGAAGGAAGGAAGGAAGGAAGGAAGGAAGGAAGGAAGGGCAAAGATGCCAGCTCCGTTGTTTGGGACCGAGAGAGCAAAAGAGTCGTAGGGGAAAGTATCTTGAAATGTTGTTTGGTCCTCCCAAAACCTTGTTGAGGGCTTCTCTTCCTGGCCGCACCACTTAGGTTAACTTCATTGGAATGGCACTGATGCCTGAGTTTTGGAGTGTAGTAGAAGAGACCTCAGAAAAGCTGAAACATTTCTGGGAATGCATCACATACATTTTTCTTTTCCTTCTGAGGTTTCATTTTGAATTTAATCCGGTTAGGCTGCAGCTGTGCATTATATATGAAGTACACAGTCCTGCTTACTGGTTTATAGTGCAACATGGAGGGAGCCAGTTGGTGCAGTGGTTAAAGGAAGCAGGCCAGAAACTGGGCGACCCGACTTCTAGGCCAGCCTTGCAACCCTTGCTGGCGTGACCATGGGCCCATTCTCCTTCATCCCTGGAGGTTTTCAAGAAGAGCCTGGATAGCCGTTTGTCTGAAATGGTATCGGGCCTCCTGCTTCAGCAGGGGGGTGGACTAGAAGATCTCCAAGGTCCCTTCCAACTCTGATATTTTGTTCTATGTTATCTCTAAGCCCTCCCTGGAAAAAGGCAAGAGCAAACCACAACCAAAAATCTTGCCAAGAAAATTTGCAGGGATTTGTCCAGGCAGTTAAGGAATTAAGACTGATAGGAAGGAAGGAAGGAAGGAAGGAAGGAAGGAAGGAAGGAAGGAAGGAAGGAAGGAAGGAAGGAGGGAGGAAGGAGGGAGGGAGGGAGGGAGGGAAGAGGGAAGGGACGGAGGGAGGAAGGAAGAAAGGAAGGAAGGAAGGAAGGGGAGGGAGGAAAGAGAGGGGGGAGGGAGGGAAGAGGGAAGGGAGGGAGGGAAGAGGGAAGGGACGGAGGGAGGAAGGAAGGAAGGAAGGAAGGGAAGGAAGGAAGGGGAGGGAGGAAAGAGAGGGAGGGAGGGAGGGAGGGAAGAGGGAAGGGAGGGAGGGAGGGAGGGAAGAGGGAAGGGACGGAGGAGGGAGGAAGAAAGGAAGGAAGGAAGGAAGGAAGGAAGAAAGGAAGGAAGGAAGGGGAGGGAGGAAGAGAGGGAGGGAGGGAGGGAGGAAGAAAGGAAGGAAGGAAGGAAGGAAGGAAGGAAGGAAGGAAGGAAGGAAGGAAGGAAGGGAGGGAGGGAAGAGAGGAGGGAGGGAGGGAGGGAAGAGGGAAGGGACGGAGGGGAAGGAAGAAAGGAAGGAAGGAAGGAAGGGAGGGAGGAAGAGAGGGAGGGAGGAGGGAAGAGGGAAGGGAGGGGAGGGAAGAGGAAGGGACGGAGGGAGGAGGAAGAAGGAAGGAAGGAAGGAAGGAAGGAAGGAAGGGAGGAGGAAGAGAGGGAGGGAGGGAAGAGGGAAGGGAGGGAGGGAGGGAGGGGAAGAGGGAAGGGACGGAGGGAGGGAGGAAGAAAGGAAGGAAGGAAGGAAGGAAGGAAGGAAGGAAGGGGAGGGAGGAAAGAGAGGGACGGAGGGAGGGAGGAAGAAAGGAGGAAGGGAGGAGGGAAAGGAGGAAGGGAGGAAGAAAGGAGGAAGGGAGGAGGGAAAGGAGGAAGGGAGGAAGAAAGGAGGAAGGGAGGGAGAAAGGAAGGAAGGAACGTAAGAGCATCATCACCCTGATGTGGGAGGCATCAAATATTTTCAAACTGACCCTGGAAAGAATGGGATAATTTGATGTGTCTATAAAAATGTTCATTACTGTGGAATCTGTATTGGCTGGAACTTAAATCCTCTGGAAGCATTTTAATTTACAACCACCCTTTTAGTTTTTCCTGGTCTTCCTTTTTTTTTTCCTGCATCAGAAAAATATGACTCTCTCTCCACTAAGAGTCATTTGTGGAGGCACCAATCTCATGTGTTCTTCATTACATCGTAGGCCGGAGTTAGAAAAAACCGGGTAAATAAGGGAACGCTTTGTATTTAGGCTGAAATTAAGATTACAGTGAAGTTGATCGTTTCAGAAACAGAAATTATAATGCTTCGATGCCGCAGGGTACTATCATATCTAGTTTGGATGGTAGTGCAGCATGACGATGAAGGCTAAACTCAACTTTTCCAAACCTCCCTATTTATTTAAAAAAACAAATATTTCTACTCTAGTAGATTTCAAAGTAAATGTTCATCATCAAGAATGGAAACTGGCTTTTCCTGAACCGTACAGGCAGAGACAATTTTAAAAAATAAATACATCAAAAAAGACTGCGGATACACGATTTTAACTCGAGCACACAAAAAAAGGGGCACCTGGCTTTTAAGAATCATAGGCAGCCCTGTATCTCATGCGCTCTAATCCCTGACCTGGTGCATTCTTGTCTGAAGTTCTTGGCAGCCTATTTGCAGTGTGCAGCACAATCTTCAAGGCAGAGGAGGAGGGGAGAGGAAATAACAAAGAATCCTGCTCCATGGAAGCCAGTAAACACAGCTGCACTCCAGGCGCCTTGGGAGAACCATCCCATCTTGCTGGCTACGTTAGCCACCCAAACCTCTGTGTGTGTGTGTGTGTGTGTTGTTTTTTATTCCCCAAGGAAGTGGATAGCATACGCTTGCTTGGCTGACTTAACGTGGCCAGAGGCTAAATGTGCATTTCCCTTGCTTTTCAGGAAGGACTCACCTCGATTGGCAGGGAGGGTGATGGGCTCCGTGCTGAAGAGGGTGTGAAGGGCTTCTTGGCCTGTAACGGGCAAATTAAAGCTTCAATGAAAAAGAATGCCGAGTTAGAAACGATTCAAATTTGGGACAATCAGAATAGAGGTGGAAGGGACCTTGGAGGTCTTCTAGTCTAACCCCCTGCTCAAGCAAGGAGACCCCATACTATTTCAGACAAGTGACTGTCCAGTGTCTTGTTTAAAAACTTCCAGTAATGGAGCACCCACAACTTCTCAAGACAAGCTGTTCTACACTGGTTAATTGTCCTCACTTTTAGGAAGTTTCTCCTGAGTTCCAGGTTGATTATTATTTTTTATTTATTTTGTTTGATTTGTCAATTGCTTACAAGATAATAGGTATAAGTAAAAACCATAGTTATGAATACATGGATACATATAAGAAAAATAAAAGAAACAATTGGACAGGGACGGTAGGCACGTTGGTGCGCTTATGCACGCCCCCTATTATTTTATTTTATTGTTTAATATTATCGATTAGTTTCAATCCATTGTTTCTTTCCTTGCCTTCTGGTGCTTTGGAAAATAAATTGACCCCCCCTCTTCTTTGTGGCAATATCTCAAATACTGGAATATTGCTATCATGTCATCCCCTGGTCCTTCCTTTCTCTAGACTAGCCAAACCCAAATCCTGCAGCCATTCTTCGTAGGTTTTTGCCTCCAGGCCTTTAATCTTCTCAGTTGCTTTTCTTTGCACTTTTTCCAAAGTCTCAACATCTTTTTTTTTTTTTTTTTGTAATGTGGTGACAGTTAAATAATGTGGGACAATGGTCCTTGGGCTTGAATTAGGAGGATGTAGAGCACGATGGGATTTCCCACTCCAGAGGCCAGTTTCCCATATGGTGTTACAACTATTGTTCAACCTCTGTTTTTCCCTTATCTTCAGTTTGAGCTCAGAAACTTGCGAGCACGCATGGCGCTCTTGAATGCTTCTTGAGGTCACTGTGATTTCCTCGCCAGAAGCAGGCACGAGATCCCTATTTCTACGGATGGTTCTATCAATGGACCCTCTGCCACGAACTAAGCTAGGGATCTGCATACCCAAGTAGGATTCTCAAGGATGGACGACTTCCCCGGTTCATAATCAAAAATGCTCCTGGGCTCATTGCTGGTGGCATCTGCAGTTTCCCAATTTCTCCTGCAAAACAAAAATGTGGAATCTGATTATGTGTGTGTGTGTGTGTGTGTGTGTGTGTGTATGTCATATATAGTAGTTAAAGGATTATTGTTAATGTAGAATGTGGTAATTAAAAATGGCTATATTGTTATAAATTTTTATGATGGGTCAAAGAGACTAAAATGGGGAAAATGTATAAGGTAAAGGGGTGGCAAGCTTGAATTGACAATGAAAGGGGATAACTTTTGGGCAATAAAAATTAAGATGAATTTTATTGAACAATGAATGGAATAATAGAACGTGATAAAATTTGCAAATTTGACGGATATAAGAAAATGTGTGTAATGAATATAGACACTGAATAAGACTGTAGATAATATTGCAAAATGATGCATGAGAATATTTAAAGAAAAATGAAATAAGCAATAATACGATATGAAATTGGATATGAAAGCTGAATATGTAATCATGGTCATGTTTGTATTGAAATGTAAAAACCTGGAACCACATTGTTCACCTAAAGAGATGTTTATTAAAATAGAAAAATTAAAAAAAATTACTGCAAAAAGAAAAAAAAAGGAAAGAAAAATGGGAGAACTTCAAATGCTCTGCATGATGTGCCTTCTCTCCCTTTTGGCCCCAATGACTTCCTGCCTTGTATTTGCAAAGATCTACTTTAGCAGAGACTGTTCCCAGCATGAAAGGATTGTTGCAACAGTCCAGACCAAGCTGGCTGGGGAATTCTGGGAGTTGAAGTCCTCCAGGCTTAAAGTTGCCAAGGTTGGAGAGCCATTTTTGTGCCTTTACAGCTACATTCCCTCCCTACGTATCCTCTGGGAGTATCAAAACACCCACATTTTTTGGTAAATGCTAGATGGGGGGGTGGGGGGGGCCTTTTGTTTTTTTGTTGGGGGGGGGGGGGGTGGTTGGTTTTATATTTTTATTATAAAAAAAAAATAAAATTTTATTTTTTTAAATTTATTTTTTTTTTAATTTTTGGGGGGGTTGATTAAAACAACGGGGGGGTTTGTGGTTGATGTGGGTGTTGTGAAACGGCAAAGCGGCAACCACCCACGCATGGACCTTCCACTGTCACCTGATAACACTTCAAACATAAGCAGAGTGGTGCACGTATTCAGCAGAAAATGACTGAGAGATAACTCATGGAGATAAATAACAGCAAGGGCACATTTATACATTTTACAGATAAATCCATTTCATGTTAAAATCTGACATCTCCCTCTAGTGTCACAGTTGGGCACTGGAATAGGCATGGATTCAAGCTGATGAATTATTCCACGGAGGGACTGATTTTAGATTTATTTATTTTATTTTGTCAAGCATGTTTTAGATAACAGATATAATTAGGAATATGATTATGAGTACATGAAATGAGTACAAATAAAAGGGGACATTAGGACAGGGGTGGTAGCAGAGGTGGTATTCAGCAGGTTCTGACCAGTTCTGGAGAACCGGTAGAGGAAATTTTGAGTCGTTCGGAGAACCGGCCAATACCACCTCTGGCTGGCCCCGCCCCATCTATTCTCCGCCTCCCATGTCCCAGCTGATTGGCTGGGTCTCCTTTAGTTGCCCTGCACAGGAGAACAGAGCTGGAAAGCAGGTTAGTGGGATGGGGAGGGAATGGGATTTTGCAGTAACCTTCCCCCAGGAGTGGAAAGGGAATGGAGATTTTGCAGTCTCCTTCCCCTGCCACGCCCACGAACCCATGCCTACCAAGCCACGCCCACAGAACCGGTAGTAAAAAAATTTGAATCCCACCACTGTATGGTAGGCATGCTAGTGTGCTTATGCACACCCCCTTACAAACCTCCTACGAATGAAGTGAAGTGAGGTCAACAGTAGACAGTCTAAGCTTAAAGTTTTTGGGGTTTGGGGAAAAAAACCACAGAGTCAGGTAGTGCATTCCAGGCATTGACCACTCTGTTGCTGAAGTCGTATTTCCCGCAATCAAGTTTTGTGCAGTTTACCCTGAGTTTGTATCTATTGTGTGCTCGTGTATTGTTGAGATTGAAGCTGCAATAGTAATTGACAGGTAGGACATTGTAATGGATAAATTTATGTACTACGCTTAGGTCAGACCGAAGGCGGCGTAGTTCTAAGTTAGACTTACAGGGTCTAATTATTTTTTCAGTCCATTGTTCAGAGCCAGATATAAAACACAGATGAGATGACACAGAATTTGGGAACAAGGATGTCCTCCAATATTTCAGGGGGCACTTAGTTTATTTTCCTCAAATTCTGTTGAATGTGGATTCCCAAATATTCCATGCTTCCCTAAAGTCTCAAATTCACTTGTACTAAAGTGCCACTGAAATGGACCTCACTTAATAGTAACATATGTACTAATAACAATAGTAGTAGTACAACAGAATGATTTTAATCATCTTTATAGTTATGTTAGCTTATTTGTAATCCTATTGATTATATTAGCATATTTATAGTTTTAAAAAATGTTCATGATTCATTTGTATATAGCAATGCTCTTCATCTAATTTCTACCTCTTATCTCTAACCATTGATAAAACCTATTCCACATTAAGTAATACACTGTATCTCCTTTATCTTTTATTTTCAATGTCAAGCTATCCATCTCTGCACAGTCCAATATTTTCTGGATTATATTTTCATCTAGTGGGGTGGTTCTCATTTTTCCAATATTGAGCAAATACAATTCTCGCTGCAGTCAGTACATGTAAAATTAAACATATTTTGTCATAGCTTTCTGGTATTATACCTAACAAAAATATTTCTGGTTTCTAAATCTATATGCTGCTTAATCATCTTTTCCAACCATGTGTGTATTTTCATCCGGTATTTTCTTGCCTTCATACATGTCCACCACTGAAATGGACCTCACTTCTGAATAAATGCAAGGGGTTGAGTTGCAAATAAGCTTACATTCATAATGCCAGGGAAGTGCATGGTCTCGTGTCTTTATATTCAACCCCATATTTATTTCTGATGTTCATAGGGCTTTGCCACCCTTCTGTATGTTGGTGGGTTGCCGTCCTTCACATCAGAGGAGAAACTCACATCTTCCATGTTTCTACTCACCAATCCAAGCCATTCTTTTGGCGGGAGGAACTGCTTGGGGTCATCAGTGGAGGTTGGTTCTTCTTCATGAGCTCTGGAGGGTCATGATCTGGAGGAGACAAAATGGTCACTGTGTGCGACAGGCCATCCTTTCCAAATGGAACAATGGGTGATCACTTTGATCTCTTCCCAGAACCACCACATCTACACACGTACACACTCCATTTACACATTCTCTCAGGCCGCCGATGGACAACCGAAAAGCCTTAGTGTTGGAACAAGTCAAGAATCTCCTTTTTGCTATCTCAGAAACCCCACGTGACCATGCAGCTGAACCTGGATGGTACAGTTTGCTGTTGATCTGAAAATTAATGGTACAGCTTCCTGCTAATATTAATCGGGAAACATCACAACCATCGTTTAAGATTTAAAATAGCTTTGTTTCTTTATTTAGTTTACTTTATACACTTCGTACAATGAAATCAAACACCATCTTCAGTGCACATCATGACCATGAAAATAAACACAAACACACATCCTTCATACTCCACATTGAATTGAAAACCCCCGACACCACATCAACACTGCACTATACAGGAGAATTCAACAGAGCCACTGCCCTGGGATAGAAGCTGTTTTTCAGCCTACTTGTCCTTGTTCTAATTATCCTGTGCCATCTGACAGATGGTAATAGTTCAAAAAAAAAGGGGGGTTCCCAGGATGAGATGGATCTTTGAGAATGTTTTAGAGTTTCTTAAAGCAGCGGGAGCTATAAAGCTTGTCCAAAGAGGGGAGAGGGCAACCAATGATCTTCTGGGCAATGATGTTAACCCTCTGGAGTGCTGTCCTATCTGCCCCTGTGCAATTGGCAAACCGTACATAGGTGCAATAAGTTAAGATACTCTCTATGGTGCAGCGGTAGAAGGTCACCAGCAGTTTTTCATCCAGTTGTTGTTTCCTGAGAAGCCTCAGGTAGTCTAATCTCTGCTGGGCCCTTTTGACCACGGCTGCAATGTGAGCCCCCCAGGTCAGGTCCTCTTTTAGGGTAACACCCAGAAACTTAAAACTGGCCACTTGCTCCACTCGGTCTCCATTGATAAGCAAGGGCTGGATGCCTGATCTGTTCCTTCTATAGTCCACTCTAAGCTCCTTGGTCTTATTGGTGTTGAGGACCAAGTTATTGTCTCCACACCTCGAAAGCAACCAGTCTACCTCATCTCAGTAGGCAGACTCATCCCTCCCAGAAACGAGTCCCACCATTTTGTTTATAAGAAACAAAGAAACCTTGAATACCAGAAAACCCCAGCATTAATCACATCTGTAACCTGGTTCCTCTTATCCTGCCTATGACCTCCTGTAAAAATATTAATTATGGTTCCTACCACCAACTTCTTGCCTACTTTGTATTAGGCACTTTGCCAGTGGGAGAGAAATCCCACGGCTACAACGTTCATGGTGGGAGGACCATTTCTTAGCCTATTCACAGGCAGAAGCCCAACCAGTTGAGCATTACGCATTAAGAAATCTCCACGAAGCCATGAGTCTGATGTCTTCAGGCCCTTCATTTGGCTGCTAAGGGCCTTCTAAGCATTGTCCCAGGCAAGTGTGTGTTATTCCCACATCAGTTACTTCCACAAAGTCAGGAGAAAATATTAAAAGAGTCAAGAACAAAGCCCAGCTGTACTACGGCATTTGCAGATGACCAATTTTGAACTCCACAGAGTTGTTTCTACAAAATAGACCTAAGACAAGAAGCTCTGAATATTTTATTGGTGCAGTAGAATGACTCCAAGATGCATTCCTGGGGGGCTTTTGCTTCCTTCTTGGTACAAGTTCTTGTCCCATAAATGAAACCTCTTCTATTATCCTTTTCACTCAACACTAGAACCCCACAATTTGCTGTTAGGATGCCATTTCTGGGAAATCCTTTGTGCAGCATACAATGACCAAACATTTCCCAATAGATAGCCAGGGAGCGTGTTCAAAAGCATGAGAAAACCATGTACCTCTTGGTTTGTAGGGATCCCAATCCAGGTCTGAATCTGAAAGAGAAGAGACAGATGTCCATGGGAGGTGGGCTCCATATTTGAGAGGACTAAAGCTAATGGATCCCCTTCATGGCTTACAAAGTTGCAGTAGTCAGAGCAGCAATAAATTGTTGGGTTTAAAAACCCTATGAAGCTCCAAATTAAATTAATATTCTAAAGGACTGCTAGGTTGGGCAAATCTGGTGGGATCTATTTAGAGTGCTGGTCAGAAAGAAGAAAAAAAAAGAATCACGAGATGCCTAAACCAGCTATTAGCTATGGCCTCACCGTGGCTTATTAGTTGCTGAAGCCGTGTGGCAAGAAACAAGCCATGTTTCCAATGTGCAAATAGGGAGTTAAAAAGAGTGGGCATCTCAGTTTGCATCTAAGCTTCATTTGGCAGACAAAATAAGATGATGATGTGGGGAAACTCCCAGGAAAAACAACGATTGTACAGAATAGAAATTGTTATCCACTAGAGGATGCACAATAATTGTGTTCCTTGCTGTTTTTATCTCTCTAGGTCAGGAGTCCCCAAACTTGGCAACAATATAGCTGGCTGGAGAATTCTGGGAGTTGAAGTCCACAAGTCTTAAAGTTGCCAAGTTTGGAGATCTCTACTCTAGGTAGTCAATTCCCAAGTTATGGTTTCTAAAGCCACTTTCTCACTATTGAGTTAAAGTGTAATCCATATATCTATGTGTCTTCAGGAAACAAAGACATAATCAAATTATCTGTCCACATTGCAGATTCCTGACCTTTTCTGCCTTTGTTGTGATCCTCTGTCAAATCTTATTGGTTTTATTGGCCTGAAATAGATGAAAGAGTTGCAGAGAAGAGCAACCAAGATGATAAGGGATCTGGAAGTTAAATCATATGATGAATAATTGAAGGAATTAGGTATGTCTAGCATATCAAAGAGAAGGATTGGGGTGCGGAGGCACATGATAACTGTCTTCCAATATTTGAGGGGCTGTCACAGGGAAGAGGAGGTTGACTTATTCTCTAAAGCACCAGAGGGCAGGACAAGAAGTCATGGGTGGAAGATCATTAAAGACAGATCCAACCTAGAATTAAGGAGAAATTTCCCGACAGTGAGAACAAATGAATCAGTGGAATAGCTTGCTTTCAGAAGTTGTGGGTACTCCATCACTGGAGGTCTTCAAGAAGAGACTTCCATTTGACCAAAATACAAGGTCAACCACCTTGAGCTAGATGGCCTCCAAAAATAAGGTTCAAGAGGGAAAGGCTATTTTTGTCCTGGTTATACAACATGAAGAAACCATGTGTTTTAACGCGTGAACCAAGAATGAAATGAGGTGAACATCATGCAGAAAGGGAGAAAATGGAAGTTATCAGGGCATTGCTATGCGACTTTAAACTGCAAATGGACAGAGTCTAAAACGATTGAGACGGTTTTTTAATCTAAATTACTGTTTCTCAGCCTTTCGTATGTGTGGACTTCAACTCCCAGATTTCTCCATCTGGCTGTGCAGGCTGGGGAATTTTGGGAGTTGATACAGAGATAGAAAATTAGCTGTGGTGGTACAGTGGTTAGAATGCAGTATTACAGGCTAATTCTGCCCACTGCCAGCAGTTCAATTCTGACCAGCTCAAGGTTGACTCATCCTTCCATCCTTCCAAGGACAGTAAAATGAGGACCTAGATTGTTGGGGGCAACAGGCTGACTCTTAGACCGCTTAAAGAATGCTATAAAGCACTGTGAAGTGGTATATAAGTCTAAATGCTATTGCTATTGCTAAAATTAACAGGATGCTTCAGAAAAGTCCATACCTGGTAGAATGTGCAGAAATGGATAGATTAACACTTAAAGTTAAGGAGAAGGATGAAACTGAATACTTCTTAACATGGAATTTGTTTTATCAATGGCTAACTGGCAGAAACAGAAGTTAGAAATTTAAAAGCCTAAGAGAATGATTAATCACATGAGGAAGGTTCACTAAAATGGATAAGCAAATGCTACTTTATTATGTGATCACTATTAATGTTATGAATATTATTGTTACTATTATTATTATTTCTTAAAATTAACTGTACCCAGAGACAACACACTGTTTATGAAGACATTGAATTTTTTATGTTCAATAAAAAAAATTAAAACTTAAGACAAAGAAAAAAGAAAAAGTCCATACCTGGAAGTTTACTGTGGATTTGCTGGAACATGCTGCGGTACCAATCCCTAGGACTGTCTACACTCTGCAATACAAATCAAATATATAAAATCAGTAACAGGAAAGGAAAGATGGAACAAAGGTACACATACTGTGAAGGACTAAGCAACATCTTTGCGCGGAATTCGACAATCCTGTATCATGACGGAAAAGTAAGAATCTCTCAGGAGTGCAAGAAGACTTTGGCGTGGTGGTTAGAATGCAGTCTTGCAGGCTAACTCTGCCCACTGCCAGCAGTTCGATCCTGACCGGCTCTAGGTTGACTCAGCCTTCCATCCTTCCGAGGTCGGCAAAATGAGGACCCAGATTGTTGAGGGCAAGAGGCTGACTCCATAAATTGTTTAAAGAATGCACTATGGTGTGCTATATAGGAGCTATATAAGAGCTGCGGTGGCGCAGTGGCTAGAAGGTAGTATCTCAGGCTTACTCAGTGCTCACTCCAGGAGTTTGATTCTGACTGGCCCAAGGTTGACTTGAGCCAGTCATCCTTCCAAGGTTGGTAAAATGAGGACCCACATTGTTGGTGGCAAGAGGCTGACTCTGTAAACCGCTTAGAAAGGGCTGTAAAAGCACTGTGAAGCGGTATATAAGTCTAAGTGCTATTGCTATCGCTAATATGCAATGCACAGACTACCAGGAATCCGGCTTTTTCATCTCTATGCAAAAACAGGCACGTAAATGATGAACTCTGAGGATGGGTGGAGGCTATATCTGACCTATGAAGTAAATGTTGTACAAATGTAAAGTGTCTTGCAAACTGGAGCCCCTGGAGCTTCCTTCTTTGCTGCAAAGTTAATAAGAGAATGCAAGGGAATAAGAGCTGTGATGCAAACATCAAATCTATGATCAAGGGCTAAGAGAAACAGAGAATCTCCCCAGGGGAGTAATCGCTAATGGGCAAAAGAGCACTCCCTCTTAAGGTTGGCTTTCCATTGGTACACTGCAGTTTATATTAACCCAGCATTAGATTTTTATGCCAACTCTTGCAAGGAAAGTATTTTTATGTCAATGAGACCACAGACACCACTCGATGTCAGATCAATATCTGGATAATTTTAAATCCTGGGTGTCAAACCTACAGCTTTCCAGATGTCATTGGACTACAAATCTCTGCAGCTTCAAGCATGAGCCAATGGTAAAAGATGCTGAGAATGGTAATTGATGGACATCTGGAAAGTCACTCTTTTTTTTTTGTCATTTCTGCACAGATGGCTCTCATTCATTTGCCAAATTATCTCCAGGTTTTCATGGCTTGGGAATTAATCCAAAAGGTCCCCAGCCTGTGACAGCTTGGCAATAATCTGGGATTATTGCAGGGATTTTTAAAATGAAGAGGGGTGGAATTCTTTGTCTATCTAAGAAGGAAATAAAAGGGCCAGAACTCATCCTTCCCAGTAGCCAACACCTAGATAAGCAGGGATTATTAACACCAGACAAACAAGCAGAAACAATAACTTAATCAAAGGAGACAAACAATCAAGCAAACAATCAGTCAGTAAACAATAGTTAAGGGACTACCAAAGAGTAAACCATACCCCCACCAACACTGGCAGGGCAAGCAATTGAATATAAACAGGGAGCAAACTCCACACTCACTAGCACAGATGATATTACCTAGTTGGGTAATGAAATGTCGGCAAGCAAATAATCTGGCTCAGAGAGCCCCAAGGACTGTACAATTCAAACCTGAGCTGCAAATATTTTCTTCTATTGGTACCCAAAAATATACGCATTGCACCACTTTGACCAATTAGATGCGCATAACTTTATATATTTAGAACAATCTGTATTCTTGATAGTATTGACTGCAGTATGAAACAGGAATGTTATCTATCAAAAATGAAGGGAAAAGCATCACAATAGGGGGTATGAAGGCCAACTCGCCATGGCCAACTTGGTGCAAGACAACTCGCCATAGCTAACTCGTCACGGGACAACTTGCCGTGGGACAATTTAACAATTCAATTTGATTATTCAAAATAAATAAACAAATATTTTAATTTTTGTTATTCACATTTCATTCTGTCCTTCCTTTTGCGTCCTTTGTTGAATAGCACTAGCAATAGTACTTATATACCACTTTAAAGTGCTTTCCAGCCCCCTCTAAGTGGTTTACAGAATCAGTCTATTTCCCTCAACAATCCTCATTTTTACCGACCTCAGAAGGATGGACGGCTGAGTCAACCTTGAGCCTGGTGAGATTTGAACTGCCAAATTGCAGTCAGCCGTCAGTCAGCAGAAGGAGCCTGCAGTACTGCACTCTAACCACTGCGCCACCATGGCTTAATGATTCTATTCCACCATTTCTCTGGTATTATTGTAACTCATGTCCCATAGCGAAGTGTCCCATGGCAAGTTGGCTGTGGCAAGTTGGCCATGGTGAGTTGACTTTGGCAAGTTGGCCATGGTGAATTGTCATAGACCCCACTCTGAATTCATTCACACAATTAACAGTTCAACCCTGAGCTCCATATAATGAAGAAGGATACTGAAAATTAGACTTTTCCTTCCTGTTTACAGTTACTCCAAGGACTCACCGATCGAGAGGCAAGGGGCATCCCAGACTCATCCACTGGCCCGATCCCATCGTACTTCACCCAACGTTTCTCTCTCCTCTTGCCATCTTTTGTCCAGGTGGCTGACCAGCTTGGTTGTGCTACGCCGTTCACAGTCGGGTAATTGGCTGAACCAGCCAAGTAAGAAGAATGAGCAGGATCAGTTTTCAGTGGTCTAATTTCTTTAGCAGGCCAGGTTGGGTACCAATTATTCACTGCCAAGAGATGAGGTCAGGTCATAATGAGAGAAAGATCTAATTGAGCATTACGTCCTATCCCTGTCTCCATTGTCTCTAATACTGCTACCTTTAGAACAAGCAATTTGCTGCAGTTCCTGGACAAAAATTGCATTATTTGGCAATTTCATGTGGGTTGGTTTTAAAAAATCATTTAAGTTGGCCTGAATTATCAGGGAAACAGATTAAGTGGAACTTGGAGTAGCCCAAATAAGTTCGACTAACAATTTCGGATGGGGCGGGTGGTTCTATGCTATACATCACCGACAAGCAAATATAATGTCAGGATTCTGGCAGTTACCCCCATTTAAATCATGAATCTTGAGCCAAACTTCCAAAACTTCAAAAGGATTTATTAGGAGTAAACATGCTGGTATTGCCTGGGTGTAGCCGACTCTGTCACATCATTCATTGTCACCCTTGACCCTAGTTTTCCCTCCACCCCCTGGGTGTATCGTAATTCATATTCTCCAATGGGACACGTCCATAGCACAAAAGAAACAAAGTCACAAAAGTAGGTAAAGTCCCTTAATAGCAATAGCACTTAGGCTATTGCTTTATAGACCTCTCTAAGTGGTTTACAGAGTGCTTTATAGACCTCTCTAAGTGGTTTACAGAGTCAGCATATTGCCCTCAACAATTTGGGTCCCACCTCGGAAGGATGGAAGGCTGAGTCAATCTTGAGCCTTGGTGGGATTTGAACTGCCAAGTTGCAGGCAGCTGGCTTCAGAAGTAGCTTGCAATACTGCACTCTAACCACTGCACCACAGAGGCTCCTGTTAAGGCCTCCAACTTGGCCCCCAATGTCCAGTTATCATCGGTTGGAGAAAAAACTCTCCCAAGAACAGTTTTTAAAAGGAAGAAATTCAGTCTGAACCCAAAGTACACCTAAATTATAAATAAAAACCAACACAAACCACAGCTGCAGCAATTAACGAGACAGGGCAGGATAAGGAATTGAAGACTTCAAAAGATAACGAAAGACACACAGTTGGGAGGATGCCAGAACCCAGATAAGCCTCGACAAACAAATATAATTCATGTTTTGCTTCCAGCAAGGTGCTGTGTGCAAACACCCTTTTAAAATCCTGTTTTCCCAGCTGCAGCTAATGTAGGGAATCAGGGCCCTTTTCTCCCCTGTAACCCACGTAACTCACGTTGCTCCCTTATCCGTTCCTCCCTGTGTGCCCTATGATGAAGAGGGGGCGGCCCTGGGTCTTCCTCTGAATGCCCAGCCGGACTGTGCCCTTCCCCCGTTTCTTCCACAGCCACCGGAGCCACACTCCCACTCCCTGCCAGCTGCTCAATCTCCCCCTCAGAATCAGATTCCAACAAGGGCATGACAATTTATTTGATTTGTCAAACGCTTACAATATAATAGAAATAAGAATAAACACAAGTTTAAATATAAGAAATAGGAACGGATAATTGGGGACAATGGGACAGGGACGGTAGGCACGAGGGTGCGCTCATGCACGCCCCTTACAGACCTCTTAGGAATGGGGTGAGGTCAATAGAGGTTAGTTTGAGGGTAGAGGAGTGGGAGTTTGATCAGGTGACAACAGAGTCAGGTAGTGAGTTCCAGACAGTGACCACTCTGTTGCTGAAATCATACTTCCTGCAATCAAGTTTGGAGTGGTTTACATTCAGTTT
Source organism: Notechis scutatus (assembly GCF_049901735.1). Taxonomy (NCBI): domain Eukaryota; kingdom Metazoa; phylum Chordata; class Lepidosauria; order Squamata; family Elapidae; genus Notechis; species Notechis scutatus. The sequence goes on from NC_142015.1 coordinate 5,347,471, forward strand.
ATATTTGTTGTGTGCTCTTGTGTTGTTGTGGTTAAAGCTGAAATATTCATTAACTGGTAAGACGTTGTAACATATGATTTTATGTACTATGCTTAAGTCCAATCTTAGCCGGCATAGTTCAAGGTTGTTTAGGCCTAGAATTTCAAGCCTGGTGGTGTAGGGTACTCTTTTGCGAACAGAGGAGTGTAGTACTCTTCTAGTAAAATACTTCTGGAATCGCTCAATTGTATTAATGTCTGATAAACAGTGCGGATTCCAGACAGCAGAGCTGTATTCAAGTATTGGTCTAGCAAAGGCATGCTGCTGAATTTAAACACTGTCTTTTACTCAAAGCTCTGCTGTCAAAAAGGACCACCAAAGGCTTCCAATTCTTCCCCTGGGAGGAGGAAGAGAAAGCTAGCGGAGCTTTAGAAGTGGGCCTGGCTGTATTTAAACATAAAAGATTAAGCACCAACGGATAACAGGAAGATAAGACGGCAAGGACTACAAAGTGTTCTCTGTCGCTTGCCAAAGAAATCTATTATCATCCCCATTCTTGGCTGGAGTATTACCTGAGCTCTGCTGAGTTGTTTTCCATGGCTGGGATATTCCGTTGTACACTTGCCGGGGAGTTGTATCGTGGAATTCAAAATTTAGGGTATTCGACCCACAACTGTGAATCACGGGAACCTATGTATATATGTATATATGTATATATGTATATATACAGGACAGATAAAAGAACATCCTCCATTAGTACGCAGCTTTGGCTCTCTTTGGAAAACCTCCCCGTTGTAAAAAAAGGGAAGACGTTTTTCATTGCTCAACTGTGCCCCACGAGAACATGGCTAATCACAATCTGAGGCACGCCTTCCGCCCATGTTGTGTATTCCTTTTACCCTAGGAAAGTTCATTAGGCTGAGGGATTGGGAAAATGCTTTTATTCTTATCATTTTGGGAGAGTGAACATTTACTTCACTATCTTTTCTCTTCTTTTGCCTGTCACACTTCAGAAAAATAAGGCTTGAATTCAAAATTACCCGTAAAATTTTACTAAAAACATCAATCCTATTATGTAGCATTATTTTACTAATTTCTCATATTGAATCCTAATAAAATAAGCTGTAAGATAACCAAAGTCAATGTTCAGACATTTATAGCGTGTTAATGTTAATTTCCAATCCTTTCTGAAAACAATTTTCCTCCTCTTTTTTTAAAAAAGGCCTTTGATCTTTCCAGATAGATTTATATTGTTTGCCTTATGAATTACTTTACCAATTAAGACTGGCGAAAGTCCAACTGTATTGTATTACAGATTTCTGTGTAATTTTCTCAATGGTTTTCCTTGGAATCGACCAGCAACAGACATTGAATGTTGCAATGGAGGAACTAAGAAAAGATCAAGGGTGAGAAAATATACAACTTCCTCTGCACATTTTCGTGCTGTGAAGACTAATTTAAGCAAGCACAAAGTAACTTGTTCTTCCTGGGGCTGGAGATAACAACAATTTTAATTAAATGTCCTCAGAGCTGATATGTAGAAATATGTAAAAATGTGTGCTTAACTCAATTCACATAATTAATTTAGTTTGACTCTTAAACTTTATCTAATTTCTCCCTTAGTTTTGATAGGGGGGAAAAACACATTATTTTTTATTATTTTCACAAATAACTCAAGGCAGTCAACATCTCCAACACACCTTCCTCCTCCTATTTTCCCCACAACTCTGTGACATGGATTGGACCGAGGATGAGTTCGAAGGCTCGAACTGGCTCGAAGTCACCCAGCTGGCATTCATGGCTAGGTGGGATTTGAACTCATGGCCTCTTTCTTTCTAGGTTCCTTAACCTGGCAAGTTTAAGACTTGTGGACTTCATCTCCCAGAATTCCTGAGCTGGAAGAGGAATTCTGGGAGTTGAAGTCCACAAGCCTTCAAACTATCAAGGTTGAAGACCCCTGCACTAGACCAAACTGGCTCTCATATTTCCATTTATGGGGAAGAGAAAGGGCCAGCAGATCCAATGAATGAAAAGATCTGGTATTATAAAGCCGATCGTATCCTCCCCGTCTGCCTTTTCCCACCAAAGCTTCCAGAAGTCAAAATAGAACAGAATAGCAGAGTTGTAAGGGACCATGTAGGTCATCTAGTCCAACCCCCTGCTCAAACAAAAAAACCCTACACCATTTCTGACAGATGGCAGTCCAGTCTCTTCTTGAAAGCTTCCAGGGATGAAGCTCCCACAACTTCTGAAGGCAACTTCTGTTCAGTGGGTTGATTGTTCTCCCTGCCACAAAATTTCTCCTTATTTCTCGGTCGAATCTAAGTTAATCTAACGAATGAAAAGTCATCAGTAAATTAAATGGAACTGGGTACTAAAGTACAGTTCAAGCAAATTCTCTGAATTTATCAGAGCCCAGCACAATCGATATCTCAGGTTTGTTGTCGGGAAAATAAGCACAGCTGGCTGGAGAATTTGGGAGTGAGACAAGCTTTACGTTTGGGGACCTTGAGCTAAACAAATAAACGCCTTTATAGGAAATGGAGATGAAATGTATGAACAACAAAAATGAGGGATTTTTTTACCACTTGGGTGGCAAAATAATTTGGTTGAGCTAACAATCAAGCTTGGAACACCAACACGTGGCATAGCCTTCAGGCCTGACCTTTGGAGACAGCCATCTCACCAAGACTCCAGCCCCCAGCTTCCTGCCTTGCTCAAGAAAGCAGACCAGCTGTGCTGGCTGGAGAGAGGGTCTGGAGAGGTGAGGCTCCCAACGCACGAGACGGGCTCTGGAGGTGCCAGGAAGTATCCAGCCTAAGACCCAGAGCTAAGACCCCGGCCCGAGGATGTGGGAGAGAGCAAAACTGGATCCTCGAGGCAATTAAAGGAGCTGGACACCTGTTACTGGGAGGCAAATGAAAGGAATGGTGAGATGACAAATGATATGTAGATGACAGATAGACAGATGAGAGATAGATTTTTTAGCCCACTTTGCATCAGGGGCTCAGACTTTTAACATTATTACATAAGCATGGCAATGGTAAGGGAAAGGAAAGGAAGAGGCATGCGGTTTTGCGGCAGAGTTTGGGCATGAGGCTCACAGCTTGTTTGGAACACCTGAGCACGAATGCCGGGCTGTTGAGCCCCATTCATGGCCTGACCTTCTTGGAGAACAAGCCATCTCACCAAGTAACTCCTAAGCCCCCAGTCTTCCTGTCGGCTCGGCTCAAGGAAAGCAGACTCAAGGGGAAACTTGCTGGAAGTTGCTCGGTTCTTCAGGTTAAACTTGCAAGGCAAGTTTCAGGCTGTTCCGCCAGGAGCAGAGGTTCGTGGGCGGGCGGCGTTTGGAAGAGGCGACGGCTCCGTTTCCCTTGCCACTTTGGGGCCAAGGCGTGAGCGCCCGCGAGGAAAAAGGAAGCTGCAAGTTGCTGGTGAAGTTGCTCGGCGGGTGCTGGGAGCAGGCTTTTTAAAGTGCCGCCGAGCAGGACCGCCAAGCCGGGGAAGCAGGGCACCAAGGCAGGGCAAGGCTCCACCAGCAGCGGCTAGCTTTAGGTGGCTCAAGCAGCCCGCCCGCCCGCTGGGCAGACCCTTCCACTCCTCGGCCGGAAGACGCTCCCGCCTGCAAACTTTGCCTGCAAAGTTTAAGCCTGGAAAAAAAGGCGCAGGGATTGGCGGGGACTCACCTTCGGAGAGAATCGCACTCGAAGGTGATTCGAACTCCCAGCGAGGCCTTTGCAAAGTTCTTTTCTTTCCTACCCAGAGCACTCCGCACTGTTTTGCAGCTTTGGGGGCCACACGGCGTGAAGGCAATCGCCACACCCAGCAATTTTTTTTTTTTCAGGGGCGGGGGCCGGATTGGACAGACCAACGGGCCAGATGTGGCCAGCGGGCCGTGATTGCCCACCCCTGTAATAGATAGATGATAGATAGATGATAGATAGATAGATAGATAGATAGATAAGAGATAGGTAGATGCATAGATAGATACATGATAGATAGATAAGTAGATACATGATAGATAGATAGATAGATAGATAGATAGATAGATAGATAGATAGATAGATAGATAGATAGATAGATAGATAGATAGATAGATAGATAGATATAATACATAGATGATAGATAGATACTGATACATAGATGATAGATAGATAGATAGATAGATGATAGATAGATAGATAGATAGATAGATAGATAGATAGATAATAGATAGATAGATAGATAGATAGATAGATAGATAGATAGATAGATGATAGATAGATACATAGATACATAGATAGATAGATAGATGATAGATAGATAGATAGATAGATAGATAGATAGATAGATAGATAGATAGATAGATAGATGATAGATAGATACATAGATACATAGATAATAGATAGATGACAGATAGATAGATACATAGATAATAGATAGATGATAGATAGATGGATAGATAGATAGATAGATAGATAGATAGATAGATAGATAGATGATAGATAGATAGATGATAGATAGATAGATAGATAGATAGATAGATAGATAGATAGATAGATAGATAGATGATAGATAGATAGATAGATAGATAGATAATAGATAGATAGATAGATAGATAGATAGATGATAGATAGATAGATAGATAGATAGATAGATAGATAGATAGATAGATAGATAGATAGATAGATAGATAGATAGATAGAATGAATTCTTTATTGGCCAAGTGTGATTTGTCTTGGTGCAAATTCTCTCAGTGTACATAAAAAGAAAGGATACATTCTTCAAGAGCCAAGAATCATCAGGTACAGCACTTAATGATAGTCATACATTACAATAAGCAATCAAATCATACTAGGAAACAGTCAATATGAATCATAAGGATACAAGCGACAAAGTTACGGTCATATAATCACAAGTGGGAGGGGATGGGTGATAAGGAGTGATGGGAAGATTAATAGTAGTAGTAGTGCAGACTGGAACTTCTTCAGCTTCAATCACAATAATACACCGGCAAACAACCGATACAAACTCAAGGTAAACCACTCCAAACTCAATTGCAGAAAATACGGACTTCAGCCACAGAGTGGTCAACGCCTGGGACACCCTACCCAACTCCGTTGTTACAGCCTCAACCCCTCGCAGCTTCAACCTCAAACTGTCTACCGTAGACCTCACCCCATTCCTAAGAGATCCTTAAAGGGGGTGTGCATAAGCGCACCAGCATGTCTACGTTCCTGTCTTACCGTCCCCATTTACCTGTACTTATTCCCTTTGTTCTTGTTTATGGTCATACCTATACTTGTTATCTTATACATATTTGACAAACAAATAAAAAAAAAATTGGAAACTATTGATGTCGAGGTGGTATTTTTGTTTTGTATCCCAGGATTCTCTCTGTTGTCATTCTAGATCTCCTGGTTACAACTAGAAGGACGTTCCCACGCTCTGCTGCTGACCTTTTGTTTGGGAATGCCCCAGATTCTAATGGGGATTTCCTGTGAGCAGAGAAATGGTGGTTTGTTGATCATTTAGTCCTTATTTCATAGGCTCTTCCTGGACATCATGAACAAGCAGTACCAGGGCTTCCAACCTGCCCACGCCTTTGTTTTGGAGATCAAATCATCCCAAACACATCATCATTCCTTCCGTGGGAAGCTGAGAAGGGAATGCCTACTTTTGACTCTGGACATGCCTGTCTAGAAGGGCCCATGCGAGATTATGGCAGTGCCCATTATTTGTCATAACCCTCAATGGCTCCTCTGGGATCTATATCTCACATCCCTGATATCAGCTCAGAAAATATTTCCTGTTACTTTTTAAAAATCACAATGCATTATGCAACATCAACACTAATAATCTCATGGTAATTTGAAGCATAGACACTCACGTTTGGGGGACGAAGCATCCCGGATCGGAGTTGTCAACCACCATCAAAATTTGTCCGATGCTAAACTTTCACCTTGAGCAGGAGGATCAGCTGAGGGTTGTTTACTCCTGAGTAAACAGAGAACAAACCTGTTGTATGAAAAGGGCTTGGAACTGCATTAGGAGGTCATACTCTCTGCACTCCTGAGTTAGAGCATCCTCTTCCCTAACTCTGAAGGACCTCCCACCCAAAAAACCATAGTACGTGAAGATGTTCACATAGCAAATATAGAACATAGTACATCATAGACTAGCAGAGTTGGAAGGGATCTTGAAGGTCTTCCAGTCTGCTCAAGCAGGAGATCCTATACCAGAGGTCTCCAAACGTGGCAACTTTAAGACTTGTGGACTTCAACTCAAAGAATTCTCCAGCCACTTATGCTGGCTGGAGAATTCTGCGAGTCGAAGTCCACAAGTCTTAAAGATGAGAATTCTGGGAATTGAAGTTCACAAGTCTTAAAGTTGCCAAGTTTGGGGACCCCTGTCCAGGGGTGGGATTCTACCAGTTCGCACCTAGAACCGGTTGTTAACATTCTAAGCAGTTCGGAGAACCGGTTGTTAGAAGAAATTACTGGCCTAATCCTGTAAGGAAGGCAGGAAGGAAACATTCTGGGGTTGCTTACGGAAACTGCCTCTCCGTTAACCCTTATTACATTCTTGGCAGGACTAGACTTCCTGTCTTAGGAACTTCTCTGGAGTTTTTTCCCCCCTCCTTTGCTGGTACTTTGCTTGTGCGGAGTGACCATTCAAAGTTACAATGACACTGAAAAAAGTGACTTATGACCATTTTTCACACTTACGACTGTTGCAGCATCCCCACAGTCATGAGAGGCCAGGCGAGGAGATGCGTGCCTCGATGTGAATGATATTGAGTTGGCCACGCCCAGCCAGTAACATGACCACCAGTCACATGACCCAGTCACATGACGACCAAGTCATGCCCACCACCTAAGCCACGCCCACAGAACTGGAATCCCACCCCTGCCTCTGTCCTATACCATTCAAGGACAAATGATTGTGCCATCTCTTTTTGAAAGCCTCCAGTGATGGAGCACCCACAACTTCTGAAGGCAAGGCGTTCCACTGATCATTGTCAGGAAATTTCTTCTTATTTTTAGGTTGATCTCTCTTTAGTGTCTCTTCCACCCGTTACTTCTTCTCCTGCTTTGGTGCTTTGGAAAATAAGTTGACTCACTTTTCTCTGGGACACTCCCTGAGATCCTGGAAGGCTGCTATGATATCACCCCCCGTCCTCAAGAATATCGAAAGGATACCAAGAATCCCACCCCTGCTCTGCTTTGTTTGTTTGACACTCAGGGACAGTCTTCAGAGCACAAAAGCTGGACGAGTCTCTCTCCCTTCCTCTGTTTCATGTAATTACTCTTCGGTTTCTAGCCAACTTTCCGGCACATCACAATAATGAATCATTACTACTAGCACTTAAAGGAACCGTCGCGTTAGTCACCCCTGTCAAAATCTTCACTGAACTGTGCTACAACTCTTCGTATTTTTATATATAGAAATAGAATAACAGAGTTGGAAGGGACCTTGGAGGTCTTCTAGTCCAACCCCATGCTGAGGCAGGAAGCCCAACACCACTTCAGACAAAGGGTTATCCAACATCTTTTTAAAACATTCCGGTGTTGGAGCAGCCACAATGTCTGGAGGTAAGTTGTTCCACTATATCAGGGGTCCCCAAACTTGGCAACTTTAAGACTTGTGGACTTCCAGAATTTTCTATGCTGGCTGGAGAATTCTGGGAGTTGAAGTCCACAAGTTGTCCTACCTTTCAATGAATACTTGTCCTACCTTTCAATGTCCTACCTGTCAATGAATACTTCAGCTTCAACCATAACAACACAAGAGCACACAATAGATACAAACTCAAAGTTAACCGCACCAAACTTGATTGCAGGAAATACGACTTCAGCAATAGAGTGGTCAATGTCTGGAATACTCTACCCGACTCTGTAGTCTCTTCCCCAAACCCCAAAAACTTTAACCTTAGACTGTCTACTATTGACCTCACCCCTTTCCTAAGAGGTCTGTAGGGGGCGTGCATAAAGCGCACCAACGTGCCTACCGTCCCTGTCCTATTGTTTCTCTTATTCTTCTTTTATTTTTCTTATATGTACCCATTTCATGTATTCACAACTATGTATACACTTATACTTATTATCTTGTAAACAATTGGCAAATCAAATAAATATAAATATAAATATAAGTTGCCAAGTTTGGGGACCTCTGAACTATATGATGGTTGTTGCATCCAAGCATTTCTTTTAAAAGCAGGGCTGATATAATGAAACACGAATTAGCCAACCTCATTTAGCTTAATGCCTTCGGTGAGCTGAGCCAGCTATTGGTTTACACCTCAGCTTGTCATCCAAGGAGAAACAAAAAAAATGGGTTCAATCCATACGCCACGGTGGTTAGCTTCAAAACAAATACATGCAGCATGCACAAAGATGGAACCACCCCAGTCCCCATAAGGTCCTTTCCTTGTCACCGCCCATCTCACCTCAGATGGCCAGTGCGAATGAAGATGTCCCAGATAAGGGCTGGTTTGAGCTGCAGGATGAATAGCCAGGATACACACTATAGTCTTTGCAAAGGGTTGCTTCTCTCGGATCCAGGGACTTACTGGAGCAGGGCATCTCAGCTATTCTCGGTTTCTGACACGGATGGACACTGGGCAAACAAAGCTCCTTTTCTACTGTTGGTCCCGTGCCCAGTCTGCCAGCACATCCAGGATGGAAGGAGGGACTGACTTTTGTTGCAACAGTGACCACGCAAATAATTCGATATTAATAATTCAGCCCCAAACAAGACGCTTACAGTTTGCTGGAGTGCATGCCCAGATTCTTGTGAGGGTGTCAAGAGAATTGGCACAGTGGGACAGGAAGAAGAAGCCAAAGTTTACGAGAGTGGGAGAGACACGCATCCCGGAGAGTTAACAACTTGACGTGGGCGGAAGCAGAGGGAGGAAATGGAGGGGTTGTTGGTGGTAGAACTCACGGCTGATGTGTTGGGACATGAGGAATACTGCAACCCATTTTGGTCACTATACTACTTAAGAGATGTTGAGACCTTGGAAAAAGTTTGGAGAAGAGCAGCTAGGATGATCAAAGACTTGGAGACTAAAAAATATGAAAGACGGCTGCAGGTTTTGGGGTTGGCTAGCTGTCTAAAGAAACAAAGAATGAGGGGTGACATGATAGCAGTATTCCAGTATTTGAGAGGCTGCCACAAAGAAGAAGGGATCAAGCTATTCTCCAAAGCACCGGAGGGCAGGACAAGAAATAATGGATGGAAACTAATCAAGGAGAGAAGCAACTTAGAACGAAGGATAAATTTCCTAACAGTGAGGACAATTAACCAGTGGAACAGCTTGCCTTTAGACGTTGTGGGCGCTCCATCACTGGAGGTTTTTAAGAAAAGAGTAGACCCGTGATGGTGAACCTATGGCACGCGAGGCACAGATGGCACACAGCCATTTGTGCCAGCACGTGAGTGAGGCAAACTTACCTCACTGCGCATGCGTGCGCCTCACAGATGATTTTCAGCCGGTTTGAGGCATTTTTCGGTCTCCCAGAGGCTTGAGGAAGGCTTCTGCAGGTTTTTCAGGATGAAAACTAGGCCCGTTTCGTCACTTCCGGTTTTTCTGGAAATACCGGAAGTGATGAAACGGGCCTAATTTTCAGCCTGAAAAGACTGCAGAAGCCTTCCTCAAGCCTCTGGGAGGCCAAAAAAGGCCTTAAACCTGCCAAAAATGAGCTGTGAGGCGCAGTGGAGGTAAGGGGGCAGCGGGGGGTGGGTGGGGATGGCACGTGCATGCGTGGGGGAGGCGCGCATTGCCTTCTGGGTGCTGGCACGCAAGTGTGAGCATGCAAGCGCGTGCACAATTTTTGGCACAGGAGCCCCAAAAGGTTAGCCGCCACTAAGGTTAGACAGTCACATATCTGAAATGGTATAGCTCTATTCTACTCTAACTTAACAGATTCAATCTGCAGCATCTCCAAATAGGGCTGAGAAATCCAAGACATAGAACCAGCTGTTGGCTGAAACTATCCAGGAGAGAACAAAACTAAGGAAGGTTTGTTCCAGACAATATATGGGTAGTCCCGGGGGTGGGATTCAAAATTTTTAACAACTGATTCTGTGGGCATGGCTTAGGTGGTGGGTGTGACTTGGTGGTCATGTAACTGGGTGGGCGTGGCTTGGTGGCCATGTTATTGGCTGGGGGTGGCCAACTCAATATCACTCACATCGAGGCACGCATCTCCTCGCCTGGCCTCTCGTGATTGTGGGGATGCTGCAACAGTCGTAAGTGTGAAAAATGGTCATAAGTCACTTTTTTCAGTGCCATTGTCACTTTGAATGGTCACTCCACACAAGCAAAGGAGGGGGGAAAAAACTCCAGAGACATTCCTGAGAAACCAAGAATGCCAAGAATGTAATAAGGGTTAACGGAGAGGCAGTTTCTGTAAGCAACACCAGAATGTTTCCTTCCTGCCTTCCTTACAGGATTAGGCCAGTAATTTCTTCTAACAACCGGTTCTCCAAACTGCTTAGAATGTTAACAACCAGTTCTAGCGAATAGGTGCAAACCTGTAGAATCTCACCCCAGGTAGTCTTCAACTTACGACAGTTCATTTAGTGACCATTTCATGTAACAACGGCACTGAAAAAAGTGACTTATGACTGTTTTTTTCAGAGTTAGGAACTTTGTAGCATGCCCATGATCATGTGATCAAAATTCAGACAATTGACAACTGACTCAGATTTATGACGGTTGCAGTGTCCCGGGGGGGGGAGGTCATGCGATCCCCTTGTGCGATCTTCTGACAAACCAAGTCAATGGGAGGAAGCCAGATTCAATTCACAACCAGGTTACTAGCTTATCAACTGCAGTGATTCGCTTAACAATGGAGGCAAAGAAAGGTTGTAAAATGGGGCAAAGCTTGCTTAACAAATGTCTCACTGAACACCAGAAATGTTGGGCTCAATTGTAAGTCATAAGTCGAGGACTACCTGTAGTGGATTAGAAAGATTTGGGTCTAATTCAGCATATAGGTAAGTCCTCACTTTACAACCATACTGTTCTGACCCAAACCCTTGTCCGATAAAACAAATATGAACCAAAGGGAACAGAAACCTTTTAATGATTCTTACGAATCCCCGGTTAAAAGGCTGCTGCAAACTAATTAACTTTGATAAGCACAAGCCTCGACAAAACTGTACGAGGCTGCCAAGAATCAAGATAAGAAATATTTCACAACACAAGAGTCTTCAAATACTAAATTAAAATACTGTAATGTTCACAAGGCTGCGTTTCAAACGTCTTTGCTTCCTGCAAAGAACATCCGATTCACAGCTGGCTTTTATCTTCTTGAAGGAGGGGCCATTACCTTGCAGCCTTACTCCCAAGTCGCCCGTGCTGTTGCAGCTGCTCTTTCCTGCGAGCAGCCCTGCGCGCACGCACACTTGGCACAGGCTCCTTGGGAACCTCCTCATCGCTGCTGCCAGCCCTCACAATCTCTGAAGGCAGCAGTCCACTCCCTAATGGTCCTGGCCCCTCATCCGAGTCCTGCTCTCCTTAGCCATCCGCACCTGCTGCTGGCTAACCACAACACATACGTTTCGTAATTGTTTGAAGTTACAGCGGCACTGAGAAAAGTGAATTACAATCTGTCTTTGCACTTACAATTGTTATAAGTATCCCCATGGTCACATGATCAAAATTCAGACACTTGGCAACTGGTATTTACAATGGCTGCAGCATCCTGCTGTTAAACAAAGTCAATGGGACAAGCCAGACTGGCTTAACAACCACAGAATTCACTTAACAACCACGTTAAAAAAGAAAAAAACAGTTAGCTGTCGCACATAGAACAACCGCTTTGCTTAGCTGCCTACATTATGTTGTAAATTGAGGACTGTCTGTAATGCAGCTTGTTAAAAACCTGTTCTGGGTAGAAACCAGAGTAATGCAATATTGCAGAAAGAGGATGGAATAGAATAAAATATGGAATAGCAAATGGAATGTGGAATGGAATGGAATGGAATGGAATAGAATAGAAAATGGAATAGGAAGGGAACGAATAGAAAATAGAATACATAATACAGAAAGAATAGAGTAGAGTGGAGTAGAGTAATACAATACAATACAATGCAATGCAATGCAATGCAATGCAACACAACACAACACAATACAATAGGAGCTGAGTGTAAGGGACCTTGGAGGTCTTCTAGTCCAGCCCCCTTCTCAAGCAGGACAACCTATACCATTTCAGATAAGTGACTGTCTAGTCTCTTCTCTAAAACCTCCAGTGATGGAGCGTCCAGTGACTAATTTAGAGCTTCATAGCAATTAAGCCTTTGTTGCAAACCAGTTCTTTGTTCAACATTTATTTATTTATAAGACAGCGTACAAAAGCTCATAGACCCACGTGTGTTCTTTCCCCTCTCCCCACTGCAGCTGCGGATCAAAGACCCCCTTAAAATGGCTCAAATGCCATTTGGAAAACAACAAAGAATTAAAATTGCTAAGTATGTAGGGCTCTGACCATTATAAATCAGAAAACATTCTGGTTTTTGAGAATCTATTTGAGGTTGCCCATAAGAATTAATCACTTTATTTCTCTTTTAAAATCACACCCATGTGCTGCAACTTTATATGAATTTTGCTAAGACCTACGGTTGCAAATAAATGTTTCAAAATTAAAATAATCCAGTCAAGATTCCCCAAAAGCTGAAGAACACAACTAAATACCAGGTTTGGTAGAAATGTACTACGTATCCTGCCTAGGCGACATGCAGCAGAACTCTGCATTTAAAAGAAAACAATTCAAGGTAACTCAACATTTGTGTATCTGGAAAAAGCTTATCTTTATAATAGTGTGAAATTTTTTTAAAAATTGGCAGAATTTGTGTATATTTATGGCTTAATTCTTGCATAAGACACAATAGATCTAAACACTAAGTAATTGAAGTGATTCTTCCGTTTACGATGTATTGGATGGAGCCTGCCCATCACAGTTGTAAGTTGGGACAGTTGTAAAATGGGATTGGTCGCATTTTATGACCTTTTTTTTTTTTTTTTGCAGTGGTCTTTAAATAAACATGGCGGTTGTTCGGTCAATGAATGGTTTTCTATGGGAGTGGTTTTCCAGAAAACCATAAGTAAATTCCAATGTTTGTCAAAACTGTCGTAAAATGAAGTCACATAACTGTGGGATAAACGACTTTAAATCAACGCAGCCCAGTTACCAAATGCCGCAAATTCTGTCACATGACCGAAGGAGGAGCCCATCGTAATTTCAAATCTGGGTTGTAAGTAATCCCATAGTAGGTTCATCAGAAGAGTAAATAAGTCGAGGGCCACCTGTATGGCACAATATTCGAAGGCAAAACCAAACCAATCACATTGTAGCCGAGTATGTACTCTAACCCAGCTGAAAAGTTTTGCAAAGAATATCACCAAGCATGACATGTATTTAAACAAAATTATCCTCCAAGCCTAACGTTTTTCTTATGTGACCCAAAATAGAATATATTATTTTGTTCTTGCCAATTAGATTGGAGAGTGCAGACGACATATTGTCTGTAGAATTACTCAAAGACCAAATGAAGACTCCCCCCCCCATGCCAGTAAAGCCATTATTAGAAGGTCAACTGAATGAAATAAGGCCACAATTTACATGAAATCCAGAGGGAAAGAGACCAGTCAATCAGCTATAGCAAAAAGAAAGCTTTGAAATAATAGCAAATATGTCACAAAACCGGCTTTTACAGCACTCAAAAGCTAAAAACCTAATAAGTATGTTATTTTCTAAGATGCCACAAACCTGAATCCTGATCCTTTGGCAGAATTAAAAACGTTATTATTAGTAGTAAATTTATAAAGGTTCATAAAAATACAGAGGAAGTGTGATACCTCTACAAGAAGAAAATTAGAATTTAAATGCACAGTGAATTTGAAAGGAGCAAAAAAAGAAGAAAGCCAGAAAAAATCAGCTAGATGTTTGAGACATTACTTTTTAAATCTAGAAATAAAACATATGGAGCATTGTTAAATATTGTTTTCATCCTTCTTCCTGCCATTTCTCCATCTTAAAAAGTACCTTTTCACAGAAGTTGCCACTTGCTATATGGAAGGGAAAATAACACAGAATATAGAATAAAATAATGGGAAGGGACTTTGAAGATCTTCTAGTCCAACTCCTTGCAAGAGACTCTGTTTCATTGTAGACTAATGGCTGTCCGGTCTCTTCTTGAAAACCTCCAGTGATGGGAGCACCCACAATTTTAAGCCTTTATACCAGGGGCCTTCAAACTTGACAGCTTTAAGACTTACAGTATAAAACCAGATCTTTTCATTCATTGGATCTGCTGTCCCTTTCTCTTTCCCATAAATGGAAACATGAGAGCCAGTTTGGTCTAGCGCAGGGGTCTTCAACCTTGGTAGTTTGAAGGCTTGTGGACTTCAACTCCCAAAATTCCTCCTCCAGTCATATTAGCTCAGGAATTCTGGAAGTTGAAGCCAATAACTTGCCAAGTTTGAAGACCCTTGCTTTATACTGATTAATTGTTCTCACCGTCAAGAAATGTAACCTTAGTTCCAGGTTGGTTCTTTAATTATCTCGCACTCATTCTTGTTCTGCCTTCTCTTTGGAGAGAAAACCAACCCTCCCTTCTCTGTGACAGCCCCTCAAATACTGGAAGACAGCCATAATATCACCCTTAGTCCTCCTCTTTGTTTGACTAAACTTACCTAGTTCCCTTAACTGTTCATTATATGATTTAGCCTTCAGATCCCTTACCATCTCTGTTGCTCTTCTCTGCACTCTTTCTAGATTGCATCTGGTATCCCCATTTTCTCTGCAAGAGCCAATCGTATCTTCTGAAGAAGGAAACTTCATGCAGAAAAACTACACATAAACAAACCTTAATCCCATTTCTGAATTCAATTTTTCTCTCTATAAAGCTACCTCTTTTTTTTTTTTAGGAGGAGAGCCCACGTCTCTTTGCCAAGGGCGTGTTTCTCACCCTTGGCAAAGATATCTGGAGACCACACGTTCAGTTCAGAAAACTGCACTAAGTGATAAACATCAGTTGGTGGTGAAGCCGTTTTTTCCCCAGTGTTTCTTCTTGCACCCATCTTTTTTCCCCCCAACTTTTCCGGCCTTGCTCTTTTTAAAACGCTATCTGGTCCATCTTTCCTTCCTGCTGCTTCTAACTTCTTTCCACAAACATTCTTAGACGAAATGCTGAACATCTGACACCCAAATGGGTGGAGATGTTTACAACTGTAAGAGGCAGAAATGCCTTGGCTGTAGTTAAAACAGCTTGAACACATTGCAGTCCTCACCAGCTCAAGGTTGACTCAGCCTTCCATCCTTCCGAGGTCGGTAAAATGAGGACCAAAATTGTTGGGGGCATGAGGCTGACTCTATAAACTGCTTAGAGAGGGCTGGAAAGCAGTATATAAGTCTAAGTGCTATTTCTATTGTCCTTCCTTCCTTCCTTCCTTCCTTCCTTCCCTCTACCCACTGCCAGCAGTTCAATCCTGAACTGACTCAAGGTTGACTCAGCCTTCCATCCTTCCGAGGTCGGTAAAATGAGGACCAAAATTGTTGGGGGCATGAGGCTGACTCTATAAACTGCTTAGAGAGGGCTGGAAAGCAGTATATAAGTCTAAGTGCTATTGCTATTGTCCTTCCTTCCTTCCTTCCTTCCTTCCCTCTACCCACTGCCAGCAGTTCAATCCTGAACTGACTCAAGGTTGACTCAGCCTTCCATCCTTCCGAGGTCGGTAAAATGAGGACCAAAATTGTTGGGGGCATGAGGCTGACTCTATAAACTGCTTAGAGAGGGCTGAAAAGCAGTATATAAGTCTAAGTGCTATTGCTATTGTCCTTCCTTCCTTCCTTCCTCCCTTCCTTCCTTCCCTCTACCCACTGCCAGCAGTTTGATCCTGACTGACTCAAGGTTGACTCAGCCTTCCATCCTTCCGAGGTCAGTAAAATGAGGGGCCAGATTTTTGGGGGCCAGAGGCTGACTCTGGAAAAGCACTGTGAGCGATATACTATAAATCTAAGTGCTATTGCTATTGTTATTTGTGGCTCTTTAGTTTGCAAGAGCAAAACAACCTTCTCTCTTCCATAAGATTTGAAGTCTAACATCCACAGAAGCCACCTAGTTAGGGAAGACGGTCCTAATCTATTTACTATAATTGTGAAAAAGAGTGACCTGCTCTAGTAAACATACCAAGACTAAACCATGGTCAGAAAGAAATGCCATGAAATGGTTGGGAAAGAATGGAATGGATGGAAATGAATCAAGGATTCAGCCTAGAAACGTGATGGCGAACCTATGGCACATGTGCCACAGGTGGCATGCAGAGCCATTTGTGCCGGCACGCGAGCTGCAGGCAAACTTACCTCACTGCGCATGCGCGTGCCTCACAGCGGATTTTCTGCCGGTTTGAGGCCCTTTTTGGCCTCCCAGAGGCTTGAGGAAGGCTTTGGCAGGATTTTCAGGCCGAAAACTAGGTCCGTTTTCATCACTTCCTATTTTTCTGGAAATACCGGAAGTGACAAAACAGGCCTAGTTTTCGGCCTGGAAAGCCTGCAGAAGCCTCTAGAAGCTTTCCTAAAGCCTCTGGGAGGCTGAAAAGGCCTCAAACCAGCCGAAAATCAGCTGTGAGGCACTGTGCAGGTAAGGGGGCAGCGGGGGGTGGGGGGATTGCGCACGCATGCGTAGGGGGAGTGGGGGAGGCGCCCATTGCCTTCTGGGTGCTGGCCCGCAAGCGCAAGCATGCAAGCGCACGCACAATTTTTGGCACAGGAGCCCAAAAAGGTTAGGCACCACTGACCTAGAACTAAGAAGAAATTTCCTGACGCTGAGAACAATTAACCAGTGGAACAGCTTGCCTCTGGAAGTTGTGGATGCTCCAACACTGGAAGTTTCTAAGAAGAGGTTGATCAGCCATTGGTCTAAAATGGCCTTGGGTCATCGAGACCTCCAAGATCCCTCCCAACTCTATTATTTTGTATTCTATTCTGATAATACTTTGACCTGTGTGCATTTGTGTGTCCCTGTGTCCCTGTGTGTGTGTGTACACACATGTGCAAATAGCTGTTATACAATCTTCATCCCTGAAATCAAATAATGTTTACCGACTAGAAAACAATTACTGCTACGAACAAAGGTAGGCAGTGTTTGCATTTCTATACAATGCTGCTCTGTTTCTTTATCAGATAAATCTTAAACGTTATGGAAATGAAGTGCCTACACTTGTGCTGTGTAATTCCTATGGCCATAGTCCAATAGAAAATATTCAGTATAAGTGAAACAATTGGGGCCCCAAAATGTAATAGAATCCAGGAACTCCCATTTCTTTTGTTAGGACAACTTAGCCTGTCTTCACATGTTTAATATCATCTCAACTGTTGGTTACCTGGTGAATTTGAAATGGTCATCTTTCATGGAAAAGTTTGGATTGAATTAAAAGCAGCAAATTTTGCATTGCCAGGTGCTATTTAAACAGAGCAACCACTCTATACCGTAATAGCAATAGCAAGAGTACTTAGACTTATATACTGCTTCACGGTGCTTTACAGCCCTCTCTCTAAGCGGTTCACAGAGTCAGCCCCTTGCCCCCAACAATCTGGGACTTCATTTTACCCACCTCAGAAGGAAGGAAGGCTGAGTCAACCTAGAGCTGGTCAGGATTGAACTCCTGGCTGTGGGCAGAGTCAGCCTGCAATACTGCATTCAAACTACTGTGCACCAAGGAAGGAAGGAAGGAAGGAAGGAAGGAAGGAAGGAAGGAAGGAAGGAAGGAAGGAAGGAAGGAAGGAACTGTTGGCAGCCAGAAGTCAGCAGAATTAGCCTGCAATACTGCAGTGCTACCACGGCTTTTAATATTTTATTTTACTGTATATTAAGCATGGTAATGCTTAATACTTTCATTTAAAAAATAAATGTTTCCTCTGACTAGTCGTGTCCAACTGCACAGCATAGAATCTGTCTGTCTATCATCTATCTATCTATCTATCTATCTATCTATCTATCTATCTATCTATCTATCTATCTATCTTATCTATCTATATTTCTGTATCTCTATCATCTCTATCTCCTGTCTGTCTGTCTGTCTGTCTATCATCTATCTATCTATCTATCTATCTATCTATCTATCTATCTATCTATCTATCTATCTATATTTCTGTATCTCTATCATCTCTATCTCCTGTCTGTCTGTCTGTCTGTCTATCATATACCACCCATCTCACTTCTAAGCAACTCTGATGTATCAACTCTTTCAACCAAAGATTATTAGAAGAGGTGTGAAACAGGAGATGTTGCTATGTTTAGATATAAAGTAAATTTGGTTTAGGATGACAGTTAAGTAGTCCCCCATGTACTTAATGTTGTTTTTTTCTTCTGTTCCATTAAAATTACAACTTGGTGACAGTTTCTGAAAGGGTTCACACAGCATACATACTTGGTTTAGAATGGATTTCCTATGTAACGTGGAAGACCAGGCAGCCAATTAACTGATCTGTGTGGACAGAAGGTGCTTAATTCCGCCGTCTGGTCAGAGAATAAGAGGATCCCTCCTTATTCTATGGCAGTTGAGTGGAGACCGCTGGACCCTACTTCCAAACTGGTGATAGTTCTCACATAGATCTCTCTGCTGGTCTTCAAAAATGTGTGCATCGTTTGAACCGGTTAAACCAGGGGTCCCCAAACTTGGCAACTTTAAGACTTGTGGACTTCAACTCTCAGAATTCCTCAGCCAGCTTTGCTGGCTGAGGAATTCTAGGAGTTGAAGTCCACAAGTCTTAAAGTTGCCAAGTTTGGAGACTTCTGGGTTAAACATTCATAGCCTTTCAATTTTTGTGGACTGCAGTTCACCCTACCCGAAGTTAGCAAGCTCATTATGATTAATAAGTTTCCATCATGGTTTCTCAGGAATTTTCTCAGGAAAGTACTCAGGACATTGCTTCCATAGAATCTCAAGGGCTGGGCAATTGACTTCTTCTTCCTCTTGGGCCCTATCCATCATTGGACGTTGGCGATCGTGTTGGTGATCCTATTTTGATCAACAGCCGCATTAAAAAAGGCTGCTCAGTTTTGTCCAAACCGACCCCTTAGATTTTGAAGCCATGATGTTCTTCTTCTGTCTGGACCTCATTTGCTTCCAATCTTTCCCTGGAGGATTAAGCGAAGGATGCCATATTTTTCCATCCTATGTTCAAAATATTCTAACTTTGGCTTTTGAATGGTTTTGATGATTTCCCTTGGCTTTCCCAGGCAGCTTATCACCGCCTCATTTCTGATTTTGTCAACCCAGCTTATACGTAGCAGCCGTTATATAAATCCACACTTCAAATGCTTTTAGTCTCTCCAAGTGACTTTCTGTCCGAGACACATTTTTCACACTGATGACTATTGCAGCATTTCCATGATCATTCAAATAGTATTTTTGAGTACAGGTAATCCTCGATTTACCACCACAATTGAGCCCAAAAATTTAGTTGCTAAGCAAGTGAGTTTTTAAATTGAGTTTGGCCTGATTGAAACCACCTTTCTTTTTCCAGAGTTGTTACTAACTTAACAACTGCACTTTAACTGCAGTTGTTAGGTTAGTAATCTGCTTGTTAAGTGAATCTGGCTTCCCCATTGACTTTGCTCCATCAGGAGGTCTTAAAAGGTGATAATGTGACTCTTGGAACACTGCAACAGTCATAAGTACATGCCAGTTGCCAACCATCCAAAATTTGCTCACGTGACCACACTTATACCAGCAATGGTTAGAAGTGTGAAAAATGGTCGTGTCACTTTTGCAATTTCAAAATTTTGGTCATTTCAAAATCACTAAACAAATGCTATGTAAGACTACCTGTAGAAGAAGAAAAAAAACCTACACGCACAATGTTGGAAGCAAAATAGTATGCCTTCTGAGGAATTAATAATTCAAAAAATTCTAGATTGTGCTGAAATGGATAAATTGACGTTAAAATTAAAAACAGAAAGAAGAGTTGGAGTATTATGAAATTTGGGATATTTGGTATAATAGAAATAAAGATAAAGGAAATAAGAAAATTACAGATAAAAGTATATGAATGTATATAAAGATGTATAAATGTAGATATTTACCTGAGATTGCTGTGTATAATAATTCGTATAATAATGATGACACGGTACTGTTAAAATTAAGATTAATATGTGTTAAAGGTGGAAAAGAACAATAAAAATTATTGGGAGGAGGAGGAGGAGGAGGAGGAGGAGGAGAAAGAGAAAGAGAAGGAGGAGGAGGAGGAGGAGGAGGAGGAGAAGAAGAAGAAGAAGAAGAAGAAGAAGAAGAAGAAGAAGAAGAAGAAGAAGAAGAAGAAGAAGAAGAAGAAGAAGAAGAAGAAGAAGAAGAAGAAGAAGAAGAAGAAGAAGAAGAAGAAGAAGAAGAAGAAGAAGAAGAAGAAGAAGAAGAAGAAGAAGAAGAAGAAGAAGAAGAAAAAAACAACCCAAGGGTCTTTTTATTTTTAATCCAGATTGTAAATTTTTTTACCAATCCCAAAAAGATGATTTAGCTTTGCTGGTTGAATTGGCATCAAGGCTTACCCAGTTTTTCCTGACACCCAAAGTGCCACAGAAACAGAGTAGAAAATTATCCAGTACCAGCAAACATCTGAAGTGGGCTTGGACATACATGGCTACAGATTCTGATGAACATTTTTTGCCAGAAATGATGACTTGCACCATGTCTATATTGTCTATGGTGAACAACGAGGGAAGATTTTCAGCTCAGAAAAGTCTGAGAGGCATTTCCTTTAGTCTCATGACAGGCGGGAGAAAAACAATTAAACAAAGTTGATTCCAAAAAAAAAAAAAAGCATAATTCATGATTCATAATGACATGCTTTCTTGGCAAGGTGGTTGCATTTTACTGCACCTAAACAAGAACAAGAATGAAGATCCAGCAACCCTTCCTCCTTGTACTACCAGACTACAACAGCACCCAGCACCCCCAGCCAGCATGGACCCTAGAGAGAAATACACTGGATTGTAATTCAAACAGCATGTAGACAGCGACAGCTTTCCTGCAAATTCTGAATTAGTGTTGCAGAGAAGTGGATGTCGCCAGCTGGTAATTTCAACGGCTAATTGAACAGGAAGGAAAAGAGAACTCTTAAATTTTAAGTGGGGAAGTTCTCTGCTGCTGTTCCGAGACCAAGCTACGTGGCCTTGGTCAGAAGTGTTTTTCCTGGCCTTTGGGCTTCATGTTTCTTTTCGAAAAAAGCAGGTAGTAAGAGGGATGGTATTAATTAGCACAGGTAACATGAGAGCTGGCCTCGGTATAGTAACCCAATGTAAAAAGAGTGGACTAGGGGTGCTTTCCTCCTTTGCAACCTGCCATAGTAAGACAGGAACCCAGTTTTTAGATATGCTCCTGTTCTTAATTTAACAAATGGCATCTGAGGATCTTAAATGCCCACGTGTGCCAACATGCAAATATTTTCACGCCCTGAAGGGAACACATTTAATAGAAAGGCAGGTCAGCGAGGAAAAAATGGGCTGAGGGTAAGTAAGCTTAAGGAAGAGGAAGGGGAAGAGGAAGGGAAGGGGAAGGGGAAAGGAGAAAGGGGAAGGGAAGGGAAAGAAGGGAAGGGAAGGGGAAGGGGAAAGGAAAAAGGGGAAGGGGAAAGGAGAAGGGATTGGAAAGAAGGGAAGGGGAAGGGAAAACAAGACAGGAGGAGGGGAGAGAAGGGAAGAGAATGGAATGGGGAAGGGAAGAGAAGAGAAGGGGAAAGGAGAAGGGAAAACAAGGCAAGAAGAGGGAAGGGAAGGGAAAAGGGAAGGGAAAAGAAGGGAAAGGAAGGGGAAGAAGAAAGGGAAGGGAAAAGAAGAGAAGGAAGGAAGAAGGGAAGGGGCAAGGAGCAAGGGAACCTACCTAGTTGGAATCTGATCTGGAGATGCTATTACAAGATGGCACGGCACAGTACCCAAAAGATTATATATTATTTATAAACCAAATAAAAAAGCAACATGTCCTAACAGAATCTTCACCTGCAAGTGTGATAGAGGATACCAGACCAACAGATTGCTGCAATTTATTTATTTATTTTACCTATTCACACAACTCTTTGTTAGAGATTCAAATTTCACAGATGATTGTAAATTGGCTGTCATGCCCAAACCTCTGAAGCTGAGAAAATCTAATTTTGCAGAAGATCTGACATCTTTCTTACTTACTTTTAAGCCAAAGAACAGCCTGGAAAAATAAGGAAAACAGTTTGATGCATTCACTATGTTTTTTGCCATGGTTTCATGAACAAATTACAACTCACTATATCCACACAACACACCAAGCTTTAAAGCAAGGGTCTTCAAACTTGGCAAGTTTAAGACTTGTGGACTTCAACTCCCAGAATTCCTGAGCTAACATGACTGGAGGAGGAATTCTGGGAGTTGAAGTCCACAAGTCTTAAAGCTGTCAAGTTTGAAGACCCCTGCTTTAAAGCAGTTTGCAAGCCATAATCATTGGAATTGCCCAATGTACTAAGCCAAAAACTAGCCAACCACAATATGGTTTGAAATAATGTTTGAACCAGGACATTTGGACCAATCGTACATCCAACTATCATTTCTAAGGCTCTGTTTTTAGCTCTGTTTTTAGGAATCATACATAGTTATGGACCCAAAATACATAACTAAACTCCGTGTAAATATGTAAGACGGCTTCTATATGCCACTTTCCTCTCCTGAATTCAAGTGGAGTAAGGAAGTATTACATTCCTACAGTTCCGTGATCTGGAGACTAAAGGCTGAAATGCCCCTGTAAGAGACCTATGACTCCAAATAGATTAAACCATTCTACCCACTTGAGACTTTCATTGGCATTTCAACTCTCAGGGTAGCTAGGTCCCTTTTAAGCATTTTAAGCATCTAGACTTCTAAGATGGAGAAAGTTAGACCACAGAATGGAGTAAACGAAGCTCCAATACTAAATACACCACACCAGAACAACTAGACACAAGGACAGTTTTTTTCCCCAAATGCCATCACTCTGCTAAACAAATAATTCCCTCAACACTGTCCAACTATTTACAAAGTCTACACTACTCTTACTGTTAATCTTCTTATCACTCCTTATCACCCCTCCCCTCCCACTTGTGACTGTATGACTGTAACTTTGTCGCTTGTATCCTTACAATTTATATTGGCTGTTTCCTAATATGATTCAATTGCTTATTGTACCCTATGACTATCATTAAGTGTTGTACCTGATGATTCTTGACTCTTGACAAATGTATCTTTTCTTTTACGTCCACTGAGAGCATTTACACCAAGACAAATTCCTTATGTATCCAATCACACTTGGCCAATAAAGAATTCTATTCTATTCTATTCTATTCTATTCTATTCTATTCTATTCTATTCTATTCTACTCTACTCTACTCTACTCTACTCTACTCTACTCTACTCTACTCTACTCTACTCTATTCTATTCTATTCTTATTGTACCCTATGACTATTATTAAGTGTTGTACCTTATGATTTTTGACTCTTGATGAATGTATCTTTTCTTTTATGGACACTGAGAGCGTTTGTACCAGGACAAATTCCTTGTGTGTCCAATCACACTTGGCCAATAAAGGATTCTATTTAACTTAAATTTAACTTTTAAAGGGAATGGTTTTCCAGCAGAGGCTCTAGAGAGTATTTAAAACAATATAAAGATAGAATGAATATACTGCTTCTCCTCTCGTTGCCCTTTGTACTTTTCCAATGCTAATTATGTCATATTGCAGACAAACAACAATGCAGGAGCAGAATGAAAAGTTCCTGCTTAAGAGGAGATAAAAGAGTCCTGTCTATAAATGAATCTTTTCTCCTCGGGCTTTTCAGCTGCTGCCATGGAAAAGGAAGCGATTCGAGGCAGTACATGATAGAATGAGTGGTGAACTAAGATCCAAAGCTCTTCAAAATTCTCTTAGAGTTGCTGCTATGACCAAAGATCTATACTACTGAGTTGGAATTTGCTTCCTAGTGGCGTCACTACTCAATCTGTCCTCCTCTGTCACTGTCACCAAAATCTGGCCTCTATTTTTTTTTTTTTGGGGAAATATAAGGATGATGATGAGAAGGAGGAGGAGTGTGTGTGTGCGTATGTGTGTGTGTGTGTGTGTGTGTGTATACGTGCTCATGGCTTCTACTCAGTCTTGACTCCTGGCAACTAGCTGGACAAGTCCTGCAGTTTTCTTGGTAACATTTTGGAAGTGGTTTTCCATTGCCTGCTTTCTAGGACTAAATGTGAGTGACTGGCCCAAGGTCACTGAGCTGGTTTCTGTGCCTTTGGCGAGACTAGAATTTGTGGTCTCCTAGTTTGGGGCTTGGTACTTTACCAGACTGCCCCTCATAATGAAGCTTAAAGTAAGGTTACTAACAACTAAATGTCTCTCCGTCTATCTTCTGTCTTCTGTCTATCTATCACTCTATCTCTTTCTATTTATCTATCTATCTGTATCTATCTATCTATCTATCTATCTATCTATCTATCTATCTATCTATCTATCTATCTATCTATCTATAGCTATCTACCTACCTACCCACCTACCTACCTGTATATATCTATCTGTATCTCTATCTATCACTTTATCTGTATCTGTATCTACTTACCTACCTACCTATCTATCCATCTACCTACCTACCTGTGTCTCTATCTATCTGTATCTCTATCTTCTATCCATAATTCTATCCATCCATCCACCTACCTACCTACTGACCAATATATATCTATCTGTATTTCTATCACTCTATCTATCTATCTATCTATCTATCTATCTATCTATCTACCTACCTACCTACCTACCTACCTACCCACCTACCCACCTACCTCTATCATCTATCTGTCATCTATCTATCTATCTATCTATCTATCTATCTATCTATCTATCTATCTACCTGTATCTCTATCTATCTGTATCTCTATCTTCTCTCCATAATTCTATCCATCCATCCATCTACCTACCTACTGACCAATATCTATCTATCTGTATCTCTATCACTCTATCTGTATCTATCTATCTATCTATCTATCTATCTATCTATCTATCTATCTATCTATCTATCTATCTATCTATCTATCATCTATCCACCTACCTATCTGTATCTCTATCTATATCCATCCATATATCCATCCATCCATCCATCTAATCAAAATTATAATTGTTACAAAGATGGATAAAAGGCCTAGAAGGAATGTTTCATGACTATTCCTTGGATTAAATAAACTGATGGCTAAAACTGTTCAGGCCTCCTTGTCAGACGTATGAAGAGTTTTGCTTTTTGTATCACTCTTACAATGGGCGGGTCAGCTCATATCTGGCTCCTACCATCCACCTTGGGCAGCTCTCAGAATCAGGCAACTTTCTGATGCTGCAAGTTGTTTTTGTTTCGAACAGAGACGAACTTGAAAGCTACCGTCAATGCATCATTACCGCCAAGCCTTCCACAATGGAGCTGCAGTCCCTTACTTCAGGGGTCTCCAACCTTGGCAACTTTAAGACTTGTGGACTTCAACTCCCAGAGTTCCTCAGCCAGCAAAGCTGGCTGAGGAACTCTGGGAGTTGAAGTCCACAAGTCTTAAAGTTGCCAAGGTTGGAGACCCCTGCTTTACTGTGTAGAAAAATAGGGATTATTTGGGCTGACCATAAATTATTCTCCCTCTCTGGAGGGACGTGACGAAGCCACAGAGATCTATCGAAGATATAAGACAATTATTTGATAGCATGAACATCACAGTTCCTCCTCCCCTCTGCCAAATCCATCTTAGTCAAACGAGTCAAGAACATTTCACAACATAATTTTAATCCTGGCAATGGCAGAAGGGAAAACACACAAGGATCTGGCAGGGGGAGTTGGACTAGATTAGGGGTCACCAACCTTTTGGACCTCAGGGACCACGAAACTCATATTTTAAATCCCATGGACCAGAGACCCTGGGAATATCCCCAAAAAAAGTCTGCAGGAAAATTCTCCACCCCGTTTTCCTACGTTCATTCTTTATTTGGGATCGCAGGATACCGTCTCCAGCTCCATTCTCGGGGAGAGAGAGAGGAGGGAGGGAGGGAGAGAGAGTGGGGGGGAGAGAGAGAGAGAGACTGAGACTGAGACTTTTGGCTTCATGCAAGGAAAGCAGCAGAAGCAGCAGAAGTCTTTCTTTCTCTCCCCCAAACTCTGCCAGAAATGAGTCTTTGGAGCCTCTTGGAGCAGGATGCCTTGCAGGTCCCAAAGACTCATTTCTGGCGGAGTTTGGGGGAGAGAAAGAAAGACTTTTGCTGCTTTCCTTGCATACAGCCGAAAGCAGAAGGAAGAAGTGGAAAGAAGCAGCCCAGTGGCCAGGCCAGGCGCGTGGGGCGAGTGGGGCAACTTCCCCCCTCCACCCTTTCCCCCCTCCCCTCACTACTTCGTGTTGTTTGCAACGCAAGCGACGCAAGCCTTGTGTTCCCATGCAGCCTGCACCCATGCCCCCACGCACATCCTTCACACTCCACATTAATTGCTTGGGAGTGCTTGGGGGGGGTGTGTGTGACATTTCTCTGCGGACCACCAACATTTTCTCAAGGATCACCAGTGGTCCCCGGCCCAATGGTTGGCGACCACTGGACTAGATGACCTACAAGGTCCCTTCCAACTCTTCTGTTATTCTGTTATAATTATTTCTTAAAAGGAACTGTTTTCAAAGGATTTCCCCATATACCATGTCAATCTACTTCCTGGTGGTATAATAATTCACAAAACTATGGCTTAGCATGATGTGTGAATCCAAGTATGGTCATTTCTCCCAAGGCATCTAAGAAGTCAAAATCCAGGTCACAGAATGACTCAGAACCAAGACTTTTACCAAAAGAAGGAGGGGAAAGAAGGAGGGGAAAGAAGCAGGACTGTTAAACTCCCCCCCCCCTTTTTTTTGTAGTATTATGAAAACTTTTATTTGGAAGGACTTTGGCCAGATATGCTTTGTATCACTCCGTGCCAAATCCCAGTGCCAAATCCCATGCCAGACTGCCACGTTCCTCTCCCTCTCTGGCTGAGAATCAAAGCTCATTCCGATCTCCCAGAATCGCTGTATGTTGGGGGGCTACAAAGAAGGGGAATTACTCAACAGCAAATGTCAGTAAATATACCCACCGCCCCTTGTTTTCCCTGCTAATCTAATCTAATGAAGTTTCTTTCTGGTACGGGACATTTTTAAGGGTGGGAGGGTTCTGGATTTCATTACCTGGTAACACCGACTCATGGCTTGTTCCCTTGAACTTTCCATGTAAACATTTCCATTCCCCACCCAAAGGCTGCTCTCCCCTTTGCCAATTTGTAGCGCTCATGTGAATCCTTGGGCAATGGGAACAATTGTCCACCGTGGTTTCATCTGGAAAAAAAAGAAACTTCTTCCTGGATGTTCCCAATTCAAAACAGCCAGAGAGAGAAATTTGGGATGGAAAGGAAGAGAAAACATCCAGACATTAATCATATCAATGTGTTTAGACTTGTTGAGGACACAGGATGGATTTCTTTCCCCAACCTCAGGTGCTCTCTTAAGAATATCCCAGCGGTTCCAATCACGGCACGTTGGGAGGATGAAAAAGTTGATCTAAGTTCATATTTCCTTGGAGTGGTTTCAGAGGTACAACCAGAGGTGGGTATTCAGCAGGTTCTGGCCAGTTCTGGAGAACCGGTAGCAGAAATTTTGAGTAGTTCAGAGAACCGGCAAATCCCGCCTCTGACTGGAGATTTTGCAGTATCCTTCCCCTGCCATGCCCACCAAGCCATGCCCACAGAACCGGTAGTAAAAAAAATATGAATCCCACCACTGGTTACAATACTATAATAACACTATCACAGAATGACAGAGTTGGAAGGGACCTTGGAGGTCGTCTAGTCCAACCCCCAGCTCAAGCAGGAGCAGCCCATTCCAGACAAGTGGCTGTCCAATTTCTGACTTTTAGGGGGGGGAAATTGTTGCTGAGCTTTAGGAGACAATTAGAGCCATGAACTAAGGCAGTGATCCCCAACCTTTTTTATGCTGCGGCCCGGTACCGGCATCAGCTGGGTGCCATCTTTTTTTGACGAAAAAGTGCTTCCGGTGACCTCACCGGAAGCACTTTTTCATCAAAAAAAGATGGCGGTGCCAGCGCTTCCGGTGAGCTTTTTCGGGTAGAAATGGCTTTCTACCCGGAAAAGCTCACGAGCGCTATGCCACCATCTTTTTGATGAAAAAGTGCTTCCGGTGAGCTTTCTACCGGAAAAGCTCACCGGAAGCACTTTTTATCAAAAAAGATGGCGGCGCCCAGCAACCAGCGGCCCAGTAAGACTTGTTCCGCGGACCGGGACCGGTCCGCGGACCGGCAGTTGGGGACCCCTGAACTAAGGGACAAAGAATGAAGATTCAGCTGAAGGATAACAGCCTCCCCAGTCTGATGCTCCTCTGGGGATTATAGTTCTCGGAATTCCCTGCTGACATGGCAGCTGGGAATTTGGGGAGCTGTCATCCAAAATCAGCTGAAGAACATGAGTGGCATATGGGGTGTCTTAGAAGTCAGTAAAAAAATTTTTTTTTAAAAAAAGTGAACAGCATATGCTGTAATGTTGCAAATAAAGCTAATGCAATAAGTCACGTAGTTCCACATCAGTTGGGTGTGCTCTATAGCAGGGGTCTCCAAACTTGGCAGCTTGAAGACTTGTGGACTTCAACTCCCAATCTGGGAGTTGAAGTCCACAAGTCTTCAAGTTGCCAAGGTTGGAGACCGCTGCTCTATAGAGCATTTAAAAGTGTCTAAATAACTGTTTAGTTAAAAAGGATTGATAGATGGAGGACTCTTTCAGACAGATATAGATACCCTTTGAGATAGAGTAACATGCAAACCTAAAATTATAACCAGAACCAAAAACGAACCAATTGGGTCTGTAGTATTTCTCCTTCTATACAGGTGTTCTTTGTCCTACAACCATTTGTTTAGCAAACCATTTGTTTAGCAGCTTTCTTATGGATAGATCAAGGCTTCTCTTCAGAGGAGCCCAGAGAGTCAGGCAACCAAAACACAGCCAACAGAAAACTCCCACCCACAGAGAAGAGTTTGGAAGGAAGGAAAAGCGGGACTTGTGACATCTAATCAAAACCAAACTCCGAGGGGGAAAAAAAAAAGCATGAAAATTGCTCCACTTTTAGACAAGTCCCATGACCTCTTCAGCAAACAAGCTGCACTGACAAATTTCAGAAAAATCTGGGAAGGGAGAACCAGAGGGGAAAAAAAATATCTTTAGGAAAGAAAATGGAGAAGAGAACATTGCTTTAAAACAAAACAAAAAACAGTTCAGGAAGGGGGAAGAATCCAGCTTGAAACAGACTGGTTAATTTACAAATACCGAATAGACAAATAATTACTCAGTGCAAATGCCCAGAGCAATATTTCTCAACTCGATAAATTCAAGATGTGTGGATTTCAACTCCCAGAATTCCCCAGCCTTCTGGGAGTTGAAGTCCACCTATCTCGAAGTTGTTGACATTGAGAAATGAATTGCAGATAATGAATTTTTTGGTGTAGAGAATGATTTTTTAAAAAAAGAAGGTGTAAAATATTTCAAGTGGCCTATTCTAGATGTCAGGATATATACAGGAGGTGTGGCAGTGCTTACATTGTAGAGAACAAGGAAGTGTCACCTCTACCAGGACAGACTCCTGGATCATCTAGAAATTCAGCACTTGAAGAGTCAGCTGTTGGCATTGATTGATTGAAAAGTGGGTGGTGCAGAACAACTTATCAGCATGGCGGGGGGAAGAGATCAAGGTGATATTTGCCCCAGGGAATTCACCCTATCTTAGCATTGGACTAGTTTGCAAGGATTTTCCCAGTATGGTGTTTTCCAGATCCCCCAACAAACAGGGCCGTGTGTTATTTCAAGGGGGAATAAACCCCCCAGCCATGGTACGCACGTGTGGTTAAATCAAACTGCATTGCCATGCTGACTGACAAATCATAAGAAGTGAAGTCCAACATATCAAGGGAAATAAAACAAACAGACGGTCCTCCAATGAGGTAACACTTTGAATGGAGATATACTGATGTCTCTACTGCGTGCTTGTCTAAATACTTAATAATGAGACAAATAAAATATTGATGGCAGACATCTCCCATATAAATTATCAAGTAGATAATTCTCATGGGATATGTCTGGGATACGGGGAGGGGAGGGGAGGAGAGGAAATACAGAAGGAGGAGAGGAGATGAGAGGAAAGGAAATAGAGAAGGAGAGGAGAGGAAAGGAAATAGAGAAGGAGAGGAGAGGAGAGGAGAGGAAAGGAAAGGAAAGGAAAGAAGAAAGGAAAGAGGAAAGGAAAGGAAAGGAAAGGAAAGGAAAGGAAAGGAAAGGAAAGGAAAGGAAAGGAAAGGAAAGGAAAGGAAAGGAAAGGAAAGGAAAGGAAAGGAGGTTTGATTCCATAGCTGAATTATCCTGATTGAATATTTTTCTCACATTTAACTGAAATCTGCCCTCCTGTAAATTGGATCTGTAATTCCATGTTCTGCACTCTAAAACAATGGATAATATACTGCATTGTGATTTTGTTCTTAATGAAATTTTTCCAGGTATTTCCAGCAAGTGCTATCTTATCCTTTCTCATGCCTAAACATTTCCATTTCTTCGCTTTCTCTCTCCAGATCCTCCCTGTTCATTTCTGATTCTACTTCAGCCAATTCCTTCTTCAATGTACTGTCCAGAATTGGTTATTACTTAAGCAGGGTCTAAGCAACACAGAACAAAGTGATATAACTCCTGTGGTTTATTAAGTATGTTTCAACAGCATAAATTTGCATTGCCTTTTTGGCAGTTGAAATTCTAGACCCAGGAAATCTAGAATTATGCCAGATTTGGTCCGATCTAAGGATAGTATATAAAATCATACATTGCAATGTCCTACCTGTCAATGAATACTTCAGCTTCAACCATAACAATACAAGAGCACACAATAGATACAAACTCAAGGTAAACCGCACCAAACTTGATTGCAGGAAATACGACTTCAGCAATAGAGTGGTCAATGTCTGGAATACTCTACCTGACTCTGTGGTTTCTTCCCCAAACCCCAAAAACTTTAACCTTAAGACTGTCTACTATTGACCTTACCCCTTTCCTAAGAGATCTGTAGGGGGCGTGCATAAGCGCACAAATAAAACAAATAAATAAATAAAGATGCATGACCTGGATGACTGAGAATCTCCATAGACAGAAGGTTGTGTTTGTCTCTGTTTATCAGCCTGATTTCAAGCTTGTTTTGAACATTCTTCTAGTGCAGGGGTCCCCAAACTTGGCAGCTTTAAGACTTGTGGTCTTCAACTCCCAGAATTCTCCAGCCAGCATAGAGTTGAAGTCCACAAGTCTTAAAGTTGCCAAATTTGGAGACCTCTGTTCTAGGGTATTAGCTAGCCCAATTTTCTGCCAACTATAAAGATTTCTCTCTTATTTTTTCACCCAAGTTACAAACCGGACCGTTTGAAGAGTACAGTGCAAGGCAGAGGAATTAATTTCCTGAACGAATGAATTTAATTTTACCTAAGTGAGGATCCAAGCGGTACAAAATAGTTGAAGGAACGAACCACTGTGTGTTCACCAGCTGTCTCCTCATGCCTTCTACTGCCTTGCAAATAGCAAAACCTTTACAGACCCAAGACATCTCGTTCTGGTCAGTAGAGTCTTTGCAATTCAAGCTAAAACACAGCATTTTCCCCCTAAGTCAGCGGTTCTCATCCTTCCTAATGCTGTGACCCTTTAATACAATTCCTCATATTGTGGTGACTCCCAACCATAAAATTATGGCTCTGTTCCTAAGACCATCGAAAATATATGTTTTCCAATGGTCTTAAGCGACCCCTTTGAAAGGGCGTTCAACCCCCACAGGTTGAGAACCACTGCCCTAAGTTATGGAAAGGGCATAGTACAATCGTGGTTTCCAATGTATTCCAAAGCGCAACCTCTCTTCACTTGAACCTAAGATTCATTTATTTTATTTTGTTTGTTTTGTCGAGCATGTATTAGATAACAGATATAAGTATAAACATGATTATTAGTACATGAAATAGATACGAATAAAAGGGAACATCAGGACAGGGATGGTAGGCATGTTGGTGCGCTTATGCACAAGCCTCATTTGCTCCACCTCTTAGGAATTACTCCCTTCCGTTCCTTTCCAGCTGTCAAATGGACAGGCCGCGTCTTTCAATATTCGCCCCGTGCCCACCCCTTTCCTTGGCCACATTTAAAGAATATGCCTGCGTTGGTTGATGCCTTCGCCATGCAAAAAAGCACCGAATGCCTGCTTGCTATTTACAGAGCTAACGCCAAAGCTTAATACAGCAAACAAACCTGACAACAGAGTCAACAGTAGCCGAAGCGTTAAAGGCAAAACGGCAGAACACGTATGCAGACAGACAGACAGACAGACAGACACACACACACACACACACGTGTACAGAATACAGCACTGGTTGCAAAATCGATTCAGGCTGCACTTCTCATCCATCGCAGAAAAATACTTTTGCAGCTATCTTACCCACCCAACTCCTTTCCAACTCCACTTACTCTAGGCTTCTGTTTCTAGTCTCGGTTAGCGAGCGGTTGGAAGCAACCGGATTTTTAAAATTCCCTTCCAAATGTCCTTGCAAAAAAAAAAAAAAAAAGAGGGAAAAACTTTTTCCCTCCTGCAGGCAAAGGATCGCCCCTTCCCCGGGGTTGCGCAACGCAAGGCGGGTTCAAAGTGCCTTCCCAGCGCCCGGGGCCACCGCATTCAGGGGCAGGGAAAGCGCTTACCTTTCTTGGCTCCCGGACGCAGGAAGGCAGCTTTGCAGAGAAGGACGCTGAGCTGACCCAGGTCAGGAGACACCTGACTTAACCCACTTCCAAACAGGTGTTTATTCCCCCCCACCAGCCCGGCTGCAAAGGAGCCCCGGAGCAATTGCCACCCCCTGGCAGAAGGGCCTGATAGCAGCCCCAGGAAGGAAAGAAAGCTGCGAGACACGTTTGTGGTCCCTCCCGACAAGCTCCAGAGACCCGGGAGTGGCGCGCCCGGGGAGCCCTTCCCCAACTGCGAGGGCGCCGGAGCTTTGCTAGGCGCGGAGAGGCGGAGTAGGAAGCCTCCGCTGTTCCGGACGGAAAGCGCCGGTGTGAGCCTGCGGCTTCGGTCTTCCAGCTGCCAGCTGCAGGGGGAGCAACTCAGAGCAGCAGCGAGGCGGGACGAGGGATGTGTGTGTGTGTGTGTGTGTGTTTGAAATAGCCTTAAAAACAGGGAGCCAAAAGCCGCGGAGTGGGATAGAATAACAGAGTTGGAGGTCATCTAGTCCAGCCCCACCCCCCTTTGCAGGAGAGTCCTATTCCAAATATTAGCCTCTACCTAGGATCGAACTCACAGCCTCCGGATGAAGAGGTTGACAGCACCACCTCTCGGCCACTTGGCAGGGTGAGGCTGCAGGACCCACAAGAGGGAAGGGGCAGCTCGGATCCTGGTCATGGAGATGGTTACCTCAGCTGCCCTCCACCCTGCCCCCGAAACCCCGAAGTTCACACGGCCAAAGAGCAGCAGCCCAGGGTAACCCCGAGGAAGAAGAGTTCGCGGCAAGAGCAACTAGGATGAAAGGGAGAGCATCTTCGCCATCGGTGAAAGGCAAAGACTGAGCGCTGGGTTGCGTCCTCGAGCTACTGACAGTGACAACAATTAATCAGCGGAAGAGTTTGTAGTCAGAAGCTGCGGGTGCTCCATCCCTGGAGGTTTTTAAGAAACAGGCGGGATAGCTACTTGTTTGAAATGGTAGAGGGCCGTCATGGCAAACTTACGGCATGCGAGCCCCAGGCAAACTTACCTGCGCTGCGCATGTGTGCCTCTCCCCTGATCTTCGGCCTGTTTGAGGCCTTTTTTTGAGACTCAAGGGAAGCCTCTGCAGCCTTTGGAGGCCGAAAAACAGGCCTTCTGGAAATACCGGAAGTGCCAAAACGGGCCAGTTTTTCGCCCTCCAAAGGCTGCAGAGGCTTCCCTCGAGCCCCCCCAGGAGGGCGAAATAGGCCTCAAATGGGCCGAAAATCAGCTGGGAGCCGTGCGCAGTGCAGGTGAGGGGAAGTTGTGTGCACATGCGCGGGGGTGTCGGGCCGGGTAGAGCACATTGTATTGTGGGTGCTGGCACACGCATATGCACACTATCGTGCGTGCATTTTTGGCACACTACAACAAAAAGGTTCACCGTCACTGGTATAGGGTCTCTGTATGTCTAGGGAGATTCTCCGTCCTCCAGGCCATGGTTGTCCCAAAGGTGTTTTTTTTCAAGAGGCAACTGGACTTTCTGGTTTTTCTTGGAAGACTCTACTCTTCTCATCCAAGAAGCTTCTTCAGTCGCCTCTTGAAAAAGCACCTTTGGGTATTTCCTGCTTGAGCAGGGGGGCTTGGACTGGACTAGAGGACCTCCAGGGTCCCTTCCATCCCAATTCTGATTGATTGAACTACAGTAACAAGTTGGAAATGGGCTTTCCTGCCTCCGGGCGTTCACTTTTGGGGTTAAGAGAGGCCCCAACTCCAACAGCTGTTTAGGAGAAGAAGCTACATCCCCATGCAGGTTAACTTCACATGCGAAGATGCCAACCTGCAGTACGGAGTCTCACCAACTGACTCTGCAAGCATAAGATGGGCCAGGGGGTCTGCAACCTGTGGCTCTGGAGCCACATGCGACTCTTTGGGCCCTCTGCTGCGGCTCCCTGTCGGCTGATCCCACCCCTGGCTGGCCCCTCCCCTTCCCACCACTCCTCTCCTAGCCTGAGAAGGTAAAGGGTGATGGCGGGGGATGGAGACCTCGCTCCATATTCCAGAGCAGGAGGTGACTGGGTGGGAGGGAGTGACGTCGAGTTGCCCACGCCCACCCAGTCACACCGGTTGTAAAAATGATTGGCTCTCAGTGTTTTCTGTGGGAAACGGGTCCAAATGGCTCTTTTGGGTGTTGATAAGGTTGCAGACCCCTGAGATGGGCAAACTGTTTGGAACACTCTGGAAGAAAGCCAGAAAGTCCCAGGGTTGTTATAGTAGAAAAAGGAGCTTCAAACTTGGCAGGTTTAAGACTTGTGGACTTCAACTCCCAGAATTCCTGAGCTAATATGACTGGAGGAGGAATTCTGGGAGCTGAAGTCCACAAGTCTTAAAGGTGTCAAGTTTGAAGACCCCTGCTCTATCTTATATGCAGCTCTATCATTCCCCTCTATTGTAGTGGTTTCCTGTATCACATTGCCCCTCCAGGTTTCGTCTCTATTGTCTCTTTCCTGTTGTTCTTGTGATGCATTTCTCTGTTCTTGTATTTTCTTATATGTACCATTTCATATATTCACAACTAATACACAATTGTCTTCAAACTTGGCAAGGGTCTTCAAACTTGCAAGTTTACGACTTGTGGACTTCAACTCCCAGAATTCCTGAGCTAACATGACTGGAGGAGGAATTCTGGGAGTTGAAGTCCACAAGTCTTAAAGCTGTCAAGTTTGAGGACCCCTGCAGTAGAAGCATCCCATGGATGCTGTCACCCTTCCCCCAATGCCCTCCAGATGTGAGAGATACTATCTCCAAGCAATGTACGGTGGCTGGTTGTTCTGAGAGGGATGATCTCATAACCAGTGGTGGGATTCAGCCAGTTCGCACCACTTCGGGAGAACCGGTTGTTAACTTTCGGAGCAGTTTGGTGAACTGGTTGTTGGAAGAAATCATTAGGGCAGAGAACCGGTGGTTAAATTATTTGAATCCCACTACTGCTCATAACCGTGTGTTGGGATAGAGGAGGCTGCTACAAAAACAGCTTGACAGCTTCTGCTCGGGGTTTCTTTGCAGGATTTGGCCCTCACGGAGCCGCTTGCTTTGCAACGGTCCGGCATGTTCCATGTTTGCAGAGCTTCACGCACAGGTTAAAAGCAACCCAGGGTCTGCAGAAAGTCTCCTGCATTTTCCAGGGACACGGCCAGAGTGGGGGAGCGAGGCCGAGTTCCAGGAACCGAGGCAGCGAGCCAAAACATTGAAATCATTAACTGCGGAGTTGCACAAATTCACACTCCCAACATAGTTCATTCTGCCAGATTACAAAACAGTCGTTTGGGAGGCCTGGCAGGCAGATACAGAGCCATGGAATTTGGAAAAAGTTGTCCTGGATTTGGACACTGACGAAGAAACAGCTTACAGCCTCGTGTGTACAAAGTGAGGAAGGCAGGGATGGGATTCAACCGGGTGTTACTCCCGGTTCGGTGACTATGTTTTGCGCGCACGTGCGTGCTTTGCACACACGTGCGCCTGACGCACACTGCACACGCAACTGACGCGCTCCGTACGCATGCGTAACAAACCTTAAGCTGTGCCACTCGGTCAGCTGAAAAGCACAGCACGCAGCTGCGCAGCGTTTGAAAAGCCTCTTTTTTTCCTGCTTTTTCAACCTCAGCTGTGCCGTGCGAAGCAGCTGAGGTTGAAAACGCAGAAAATAAAAGGACAGCCAAGAGCCCGGGAGGGCGGGTAGGCCAAACAGTAGCAAACACAGAACTGGTTTGGTGTCCGCTGCTCTTCAGAGCTAGCGGTTCTTTAGAGCTGGCATTAACCTGTAGCATCCCAGCCCTGGATGAAGGCAAACATATATACGGCATAGGGAAGGTAATGCAAGAATGGAGTCACCCAAAGAGGCAGGTCTCCAGAGAGAATGAACATTATTGGTAAACCCTCAGAACGGCACTCAAGGGTGTGCAAAAAAAAGGGTGTGGGTGTAACAGGTACTCCTTGAATTACGACCACAATGGAGCCCCGGATTTCTGCTGCTAAGTGAGACAGTTTGTCGTTAAGCGAATTCTGCCCCATGTTACGAACTTTCTTCCACTGCTGCTAAGTGAATCATTGCAGATGTTAAGTGGGAAACACGATTATGAAGCGAATCCGGCTTCCCCTGCTTGTCGGAAGATTGCAAAAAGGCATTCATACGACCCTGGGACATTGCAACCATCAGACATAGGTGTACATTGCATTGTATATCTCACTGGAATGTTTTTATTATCCCCAGAGATTTCTCTTTTTTAAGAAAAAAGAAAAATCAATTTGAGAAGCGTCATGCTGTCGTGTCTTTTCCAGCTCCAAATGTTGGAAACTGTATTGCTGAGGGGGTCCAGGGAAGGGGTACGGCAAGAGCTGGGGATAGAGCTGGTGGGGTTCAATTATTTTTACTACCGGTTCTGTGGGTGTGGCTTGGTGGGCGTGGCTTGGTGAGCGTGGCAGGGGAAGGTTACTTCAAAATCCCCATTCCCTCCCCACCCCACTAACCTGCTTTCCAGCTCCGTTCTCCTGGGCAGGGCAACCAAAGAAGACCCAGCCAATCAGCTGGGACTCAATGGGAGGTGGAGAATAGATGGGGGCGGAGCCAGTCAGAGGTGGGATTGGCTGGTTCTCCGAACGACTCAAAATTTCTGCTACCGGTTCTCCAGAACTGGTCAGAACCTGCTGAATATACCACTTCTGGATAAAGCCCCAGGGAGCTCCTGGTTTGCCTGTCCTAATATGTGAGGCTTGTTCAACCTCAAAGACATGAGCATCAATTATGCAACTCTCGGCATCTGGTTCAGTGTGAGATCGCATATCCCTCTTTGTACCAAAAAATAAATAAATAAAAAGCATTTCTTTCTGTTAATAATGGTCAGGAAGTCTCGCCCTGACTTCTGGATGCATCCCATCTGGATTGCAATCCAGGTTTTTGGTCAAGCAGGGGGGCAGGAACCAAGTGGCCCAGGTGGTCACATTGCCTGATTTCAAGGCAAGTCCGTTCCCAGCATACCGCCTCCCTCCTAGCCTATGTTTTCACCCACCCACTTTGCTGTCCCAGCTGAGAAGTTTGCCAGACTGCCTGCATGGAACAAATGAATCCATGGAACAGGAACGGCCCAGCATGATTTCCCAGGGCCTGTACTTTCTCCCTTCGGTTCTCCTGGCTCCAGCTGATCCCTGGCCTTTCAATGGGGAGTGGGAGGAGGAAAGGAAAGGAAAGGGGTAGCAGCTGACTATCCCAACTAAACTAAACTAATTAAAACTAGACATTTTAATGTTTTTTAAACTGTTTTAATACTTCTTACTGTTTTTATGTAGGGATGCGGTGGTTCAGTGGCTAAGACGCTGAGCTTGTTGACCAGAAAAGCCAGCAGTTCGGTGGTTCGAATCCCTAGCACCGCTTAACGGAATGAGCTCCCGTTACTTGTCCCAGCTTCTGCCAACCTAGCAGTTCAAAAGCACGTAAAAGAAACGCAAGTAGAAAAATAGGGACCACTTTGGCGGGAAGGGAACAGCTCTCCGTGCGCCTTCTAAGGCATTTAGTCATGCTGGCCACATGACCACGGAGACGTCTTTGGACAGCGCTGGCTCTTCCGCTTTGTAACGGAGATGAGCACCAGCGCCACCTAGAGCCAGAAACGACCAGCACGGATGTGCGAGGGGAACCTTCACCTTTACTGTTTTTATTGTCTTAAAACAATAAAAAAATAAGTAAATTTTGTAGGTTTCGAATTGCGAGATGGATGACTATAGACATCAAATAAGCAAATAAATATCCATGAAGAATGGAATCTGATTTCCAGGCTATATATTGCTGTCTGCCTGCTCTTGGCAAAGTTTCATAGATGCCTCCATATGGTCTTTCAACATGACTCATCCCCACAAGTCTTGGAAAGGTTATATAAACTACCCAGGAAGCTTTCCGTGAGCATCAAGAACATCACTTAAAGGGCTAACTGGGAACGGAGACCTGAACAATGAATTTCACGTGCCAGTTCCTGGAGAGCTCAAACCTACAGCTCAGCAACCTGGTTTGGCAAGTTATGGCACAGATTATCGAGATAATCAGAAGGGCTCTGAGCATTAACAAACAACAATTCCATAAGCAAAGAGACTGGGACGTTTTTGTTACTGGGGTTAGCCAAGGATCCAGAAAAAGAGCAGAGGGGCAGCGTTAAGGCGCAGCTTAAAAGCAAGGAGCGTGGTTTAAGTTGTCAGAATGCATCGGTGGATTTAGGACGGAGAAGCGATTTTGAAGCAAAGACAAGCTGGCTCCCAGCTCTAGCCTGAAAGTCAAACCAGGTGTTGCAGACAGCTTGGTGTAGATTTTCTATATGTGTATTTTACCAGTTCTGAATGATTAGAGCAAGAGGAAGGGTCTCTGTGGAGGCCTTAAGAAGGGTAGCCAGCCTGTAAATGTTTAGCTGCATTCATACTCCATCAAGGGATTATAGGATCATTAAAAGAAACCAAAAAAAAAAAAAAAAAGTGGGGAAGAGAAGTGTTCTGTAGTCCTTTTCTTTCTATCAAAGTTCCTTCTCTCTTCCTTTCTGTGTGTGTATTGTTTGGGAGGGGGAGAGGAAACCATTTGGAGGGGGGCATTTTTGAATCTAAAATATCTAGTGTTTATGTTTCCATACCTGTGTATTCTTTCTTTGTCAGTGACGCCTCCCGTGGTTGGTTTTCATTGAAAAAAACCAGTAAAAGAAAATGAGTTTTCACTTGGCAGTCTCTCGTTTGGTCCTTTGCCAACAATGAACAGTAGCAATAGCCCTTAGCCTTTAGACTTATATACCGCTTCAGTGCTTTTACAGCCCTCTCGAAGAGGTTTTACAATCGGCCTATTGCCCCCCAAAATCTGGGTCCTCATTTTACTGACCTGGGAAGGATGGAAATCTGAGTCAACCGTGAGCTGGTCAGGATCAAACTGCTGGAAGTGGGCAGAGTTATCCTGCAATACTACATTCTAACCACTGTGACACCAGGGCTCTTATAAAGCTACAAATACATGAGGAAAACCTAAAAAAACCAACACGACTGGCCATATTTTAAGGATTATACCATAAACTCTTGGGGCATCTACTTTGTACGACACATTCTAGTGCAGTGATGGTTCATGTTTTGAGCACTGAGTGTCGAAATGGGAGCGTGCATGTGCCAAAAAGGCACAAAATGCCTAAATCTGCACCAGAAAATGGAAGAATAGCTCCTGACGTGCGCCACCTGGTCTTCCGGCTTTTAACGCACATGCGCGCAGGAAGACCAGCTGACCGTCTGGGTTTTAATGTGCCTGCATGCGCCAGCCAGCTGGTCTTTGCATGTGCATGCACGCTAGAAACCAGAACACCAGGTGGTCAGTGCGCATGTGTGTGCTGGGGAGCTGCTCTTCTGGTGCTCCCTCGTGCATGAAGACCAGCCAGCCAGTGCACGCTGGAACCCGAAAGAGCAACAGGCGATGGCTGGTGTGCCCGGAGAGATGGCTCTGTGTGCCACCACTGTTGTAATGCATGAAAAAAACAACAATGCTGCTATCTTTAAAGGTGGACAGTAACACACTACTTTTGTTGTATAGGTAGCACTTGATTTACAACCCTGTGTTTAGTGACCATTTGAAGTTACAATGGCACTTTAAAAAAAGTGATTTATGATGGTTCTTCACACAACGACCTTTGCAGGGATCACAATTCAGATGCTTGGCAACTGGCTCATATTTATGACGGTTGTCATGCCCCTGGTAGAGTCGGAGGAACAGCTGACAGGGAGCGGAGGTGTGGCTCCAGAGGTTGTGGAGGAGGCTGGGGAAGGGCAGAGGCCAGTTGGGCAGTCAGAGGAAGAACCAGGCCCATCCCCTCTTCATCCTAGGACACGCAGGGAGGAACGGAGAAGGAAACAACTTGGCTTACAACAGAGGAAGCGGCCATGATCCCCCTCACTGGTTGCAGCTGGGGAGAATAGTATATAAGAGAGATGGTTAAAACACAGCATTGCCAGAAATAAAGTGTGTTTTATTTGTGGCTGAAGTTATCTTGGTTGGCATCCTTCCAACAGACTCTGCCTTGTTATCTCTTTTAATTTGATAATTACTTATCCTGG
Source organism: Notechis scutatus (assembly GCF_049901735.1). Taxonomy (NCBI): domain Eukaryota; kingdom Metazoa; phylum Chordata; class Lepidosauria; order Squamata; family Elapidae; genus Notechis; species Notechis scutatus. Next base: position 5,388,323 of record NC_142015.1, read on the forward strand.
TCCTTGTGGAAATTTCTTCATTGTATGTTTGGTTTTTTATTTCACCTCTATCTGCTCATTAAGTTTGGACTGCATTGCTTTCTTTTGAAGACTATTTTTGAATCAGTTTTATCTCCAACTGAGAATTATTGAACAGTGGGGACAAATTGGAGGCATTTATTTATGTTTTGGATTTTGTTAGGTTTGTGTTACACTCCGGATCATCACATCTTGTTTTGTTTTTACTTTACGTGTTTGCAGTTCTCAGCACATACCATAATAAACATATTCATTCATACTTCCTTATTATAAGGGAGTTAACATTTCTGTAACTTAAACACTCTACATTAGCCACAAGAGTACCGCCTGTAATGACTGCACCGCCCCAAGTTTATTTCGCCAGGTAAATATCCTTCAGAGCATTCTCTCTCTCTCTCTTTTTTGGTGATGTCTCAATTGACATTATGCAGGAGGCTTTTTCCTCATACGTTGTGTGTTTTTGGATTTTCCCTTAAAATCCTAGGTGGGAATATTGCCAGAAAACGCCTGCTAACAATAAGGGTTTTTAATGATCAAACAAACAAACAAAAAAAGATTCCCAGAGTTTTGTGCAGTTTTAACCAAATCACGAATCCTGTGCCTAACACATTCACATGATCTATTTGTATAAAAACGTGTGTGTGTGTGCGTGTGTGCGTTCCAGCATAACTCTGCAACGCCTCGAGCAATTTCAACCAAACTTGGTATACAGATGACTTACTCTCTGGAAACAAATACTATGGGGGTAAGATACAGTGGTGGGATTCAATTTTTTTTACTACTGGTTCTGTGGGCGTGGCTTGGTGGGCGTGGGAGGGGGAGGATACTGCAAAATCCCATTCCCTCCCCACCCCACTAACCTGCTTTCCAGCTCTGTTCTCCTGGGCAGGGCAACAAAAGAAGACCCAGCCAATCAGCTGGGACTCAATGGGAGGCGGGGAATAGATGGGGGCGGGGCCAGTCAGAGGTGGGATTTGCCGGTTCTCTGAACGACTCAAAATTTCCGCTACCGGTTCTGCAGAACTGGTCAGAACCTGCTGAATACCACCTTTGCCCCACCTCCTTCGCTCCCTCCCTCTCTCAGATGGACATTAGGAAGTAATGGAAAATAATGGAAAATAATGGGATTATTGTTTACCCTTTTTTCAGTTATATGAGGAATAATACAGAAAAAATTATTTCCCACCCAAGAGTAACAAAAGGGGAAACATTTTCCACCAAAGAGGGATAGTGTCCAAGACCACTGCTGGCTAAATGAGAATGAAATTGGAAGAAGGGTGGACGTTTCCCCGTTTTTAAAGCAAGTTTTATTCCCTGGGAATTTCAGCTTTCAGAGAGGTTAGCTTATGCCCCACTGATAAATAAGGAAACTGGGTATTCCCCAGTCTGGAGTTCAGTTCCTTTGCTCTTGCGTCATCTTAGCTCCACGCATACACACACATCGGTTACCAAGTGACAACACGGTGCGCTAAGGCCGGTTGGACGATTATGTTTCCTTTGTGCGAGCTACTGAAAGGGACTCAGGAGAGCAAATGGGGACTGATGCATCTTCCTTTAGTTCACAGGCTGTTTGCATTGGAAGGTAAGATGAGAAGGCAGATCTCCTGGCCATGATCTAGAATAGATCAACAAAACTTCTGGGTGTTTGCTTAAACTTCATGCTGGAAGATCTGCAGCAGGTTGGGAAATGGGACAGAGCAGGTTGAAGAACAAAGGAAATCTCTGTACAAGGTAATGTTTGTTTTGTTCAGAAGGCGCACAGTCTAAGCGCAAATCCTTCCGGACTGACCTTCCCATCATGGGGCTGCAGCCAGCTTTTATCTATAAAAGCTCTAGTATCCTTAAGCACTTTGGGGCCATTTCCCCCTCCCTCATGAACACAGGCAGAACGTTTTAAATTTCATGGGGACAGGAGCTTCTTCCAACTGTTTTGAAAGCACCTCAGCATGTCCTGTTCGGCTTGTGAGTGGACCTAGAATGGCCAAGTCTCAGTTTCCCACAACAGTTCATGGAGTGACCATTCAAAGTTAACAATGGCACGGAAAAAAGTGGCCCATGACTATTTTTCACACTTACGACCGTTTGCACAGGAGCCTCTGTGGCGCAGTGGTGAGAGTGCAGTACTGCAAGCTACTTCTGCTGATTGCCGTCTGCCTGCAATTTGGCAGTTCAAATCCCACCAGGCTGAAGGTTGACTCAGCCTTCCGTCCTTCCGAGGTGGGTAAAATGGGGACCCAGATTGTTGGGGGCAAGAGGCTGGCTCTGTAAACCACTTAGAGAGGGCTATAAAAACACTGTGAAGTGGTATATATGTCTAAGTGCTATTGCTATTGTCCTTCCTTCCTTCCTTCCATGGTACACAGTGGTTAGAGTGCAATATTGCAGGCTGACTCTGCCCACAGACAGGAGTTTGAATCTCACCAGGCTACAGGTTGACTCAGCCACCTGTCCTTCCAAGGTGGGTAAAATGGAGACCCAGATTGTTGGGGGCAAGAGGCTGACTCTGTAAACCGCTTAGAGAGGGCTGTGAAGCACTGTGAAGCGGTATATAAGTCTAAGTGCTATTGCTATTGCCCATGGTCATGGGATTTGCACACAGATGCTTGACAACTGGTTCATATTTATGACTGTCGTAGTGTCCCGGGGTCATGAGTTTGTATTTTGCTATTTTTTTTCTGACAAGCAAAATCAATGGGGAAACCAGTCATTTAACCACCAGGTTACTAACTTAACAACTGCAATGATTCACCTAGCAAGCGTGGCGAGAAAAGTTGTAAAATGCGGCAAAACTCACTTTACAAATTTCTCTCTTAGCAACAGAAATTTGGGGCTCAATTGTGGTCGTAAGTGGAGGAAGAGAAGAACCAGGGGAGACACGATAGCAGTCTTCCAATATTTGAGGGGCTGCCACAGAGATGAGGGGGTCAAGCTATTGTCTAAAGCGCCTGTAGGCCAGACAAGGAAGAATGGATGGAAACTGAACAAGGAGAGATTCAACCTGGAAATAAGGAGAATCTTTCTGACAGTGAGAACAATCAACCCATGGAACAGAAGTTGTGGAAGTTGTGGGAGCGTCATCACTTGAGACCTTCAAGAAGAGATTAGACTCTATCTGTCAGAAATGGTGTAGAATCTTCTGCTTGGACTAGATGACCTATAAGGTCCCTTCCAATTCTGATTATCTGTTATCTGACTACCTGCTGCTAAAGCTTTCCTGTTTCTTTTGATAGGACTTTCCTTCTCCCTTCTTCGCTTCTCCAGGATTTTTTAGAAAAAGAGAAAAAAGATAGCCATGTCCTTTTAGATATTGCATCTGTGCAAAATGTAGGAACTGGATGTGGATATCCACAGGCTGAGCATGGTTTCTATTGGCCCAGTAACTTCCTTCTTGACCTACCATCAATACATTTAAAAACTGCGATGGGTTTGTTTTATGCTATGACAATGGCCAGGATCTAAACAACAACAGGATGGACCAATTAATTATAAACTAGTGTAGCCTGACATACATTCTGTTGTCTCAGCAAGTGTGTTCAAGTGAAAATGTAGCTGTTAAAGAGTTAAAAACGAACCTAAATAGGCCACCACTCTTGCTGCAGGGTTTTCATTTTAGGAAAATAAATAAATGCAGAATAAAAATAAAAATGTCAGTTAAAGGGAGTTAGAACCCAGAAGAGCATTTTGGAATGGTGATCAGAGAGACCCAATTCAACTGCTTTTCAAACTTGCTTCGGCAAGCAGCGATCCCAAGATGCATCTGGAACACGCCTTCGTGTTCAATCAGATCCCTGCCTTTCTCTGGCAGGACGACTTTTTGTTTCCTCCTTCTTCCCCAGAACTTGTAACGTGACTCATGTGGACTTTAGCCTTTGTGCAAACTGCAAGCAAAGCCAGCAGCACCAGCTGAGGGAGGCCGAGCCAAGAACTGCTGAAGAGGCAAGAAAACAAGACCCGAATGGCTGCCTTAGCTGGCAAAGGGCTCCAAGTGTCAGGTTTTACAGGGTTGTTGTTAAGATTCCCACAGAGGAAGAACACCGGAGAATCTGTGCCATCAGAAGACGTCTGGCTCTGAAGAATGAATGAGACATTCGTTCTCCGACTTGGACGTTTCTTTGGAGGTCTTAGGAAGTAGAAGTTGCCCAGTGAAAAGTTTTGCAAGGACAGAAAAATCTGAAAAGGAGCTTCTTTTAATTTCCCTGATTGCTCTGCCACCGTTGCACCATGCTTCGTGTATTGTGGTCATACTTGGATTAACTGTATATCTGCATTTCTTTCAGAACTCAGTGTACACAAAGCACTGTACTTTTCCCTGCAACAAACTCTTGACATAATTGCCTTGAGAAAAGGGAACTGACCCCCCAAAATCTCCTGGAGAAGGCTCTGTTGCTGAGGTTGGACTAGAACCCAGGTCTCTCTGCTCATAATCCATCACCTTAATCACTGCATTAACTTGGAAGTCACTGGTGTTAAATTTCACATATAGGTTTGCGTAACTAGTCTAGGTTAAAATGGAATTGTTTAATCTGTGGTATTATAATGTTGCTAGATTTTAACCAACATATTATAGAAGGGATGGCAGAACCACGGGGTGGAGTGAAAAGGGGAATCCACCTAGAATCCCTACATCGTGGGTCCTCAAACTTGGCAACTGTTAAGACTTGCGGACTTCAACTCCCTTTACTGGCTGAGGTATTCCTGGAGTTGAAGTCCACAAGTCTTAAACTTGCCAAGGACCTCTGCCCTAAGTAGTCACAAGAGGACTAAGATCACTCCTCCTGAGTGCCTTTGATTCTTATCTAAATAGGTACTGACAGATAGTTGAGAAGCTTCCTGTGTACAGGTGTTTAGCAATAAATAGCAATAAACCAGTTTAATTGAACCTTCAGGTATGAACCTGCCCTTCGCGCCTGACACATATTAAGTTATATGGTTTATTTGTCTGAGCAAGACATGCTCTGTGAACACAACCACTGTTTTTGATTAACCACAGGTAAGGTTTCGTATGCTATGTGAATCTAGATTAGTGTATATTCATGATGTTGTTGTTGTACCCTAGTGGCTATAACATACAGTAATTGAATCCTGTTTCAATACATGTGATTGCAATGGTTTTAGAAAATGCGTGACTAACCATGATTGAACTGAGTGGGAAAAGCAAGATGAGGGAAGAAGTAGAAAGGTTCAGTTTAGGCCAGAACAATGAAAACAATTGGAAAGAAGCAGGAAAGTTTCACACTAGGAAGTTGTGGCAGTGCAGAAGTTGTGGGCTGTAATTTCCAACTTCCCCTAACTTTGACCATGCTGACTAGTGGTCACAGGCATTCTATAACATCTGGAGGATTACATTATTGACTATTTATGGCAGGATTTCCCTCATTTTTTTTTCTGCTGGTTGGATTGGAAACAAGGAAACAGAGTTTTGATTGTACACAAGTTGTATATACCTGCCTTTTAAAAGCACATTCTTTAGCATGGGTCAGATTCTCTCCATTTTATCACAAAGATGCACATTTTCAAGCAGGTCTCATTTTTAAAAACATATTATTCATATTGAAGGTGCAGTTCTGTTGGTGAGATGGGACTTTTGACTTCCAGGTACAATGGCTGGGAATACTGGAAGTTGGAGTACCAACTCACAAGGGGGTGCCAAGTTTGGAAAAGGTTGCTTTATACCAGGGACAATTCACCCTACCCTTACCTAATAATTTCAGTGACAACTTCTAATGAATGCAAATAAACAGCCTCAATGCATCAAAGTTGCTTCACAGCAAGGGTGCCCAACCCCCAGGGTGCAGATCAGTAGTGGCCCATGGCCTGTTAAGAGGAACCAGGTCATTGTCATGCCCCTGTTGGAATCTGATTCCCAGGGGGAGGTCGAACAGCTGACAGAGTGGGAGTGTGGCTCCGGTGGATGTGGAGGAAACTGGGGAAGGGCACTCTCCGGCTGGGCATTCAGAGGAAGACCCAGGCCCACCCCCTCTTCATCCTAGGGCACTCAGGGAGGAATGGATAAGGGAGCAACATGGGTTACAGGGGAGAAAAAGGCCCTGATTCCCTTCATTAGCTGCAGCTGGGAAAACAGGATAAAGAGGGTGTTTGTGCACAGTACCTTGCTGGAACCAAAGCGTGCATTATCTTTGTTTGTCAAGTCCTATCTTGGTTCTGGCGTCCTCCCAACTGTATGTTTCATTATCCTTTGAAGTCTGCAATTCCTTATCCTGCCCTGTCTCGTTAATTGCTGCAGCGTGGTTTGTGTTGGTTTTTATTTATAATTTATATGTACTTTGGGTTCAGACTGAATTTCTTCCCTTTAAACAACTGTTCTTGGGAGTTTTTTTCCTCTCCAGCCGATAATTGGACATTGGGGGCCACGTTGGAGGTATTAAAGGGACTTTTCCTACTTTTGTGACTTTGTTGCTTTTGTGCCACGCCCCTTTGGGTCATCAGTCATGCAAGTGGCGGGCGAGCAAACAAAGCTGCATTGGCACATGCACCAGGAATCTAAGCTGTGTGCAAAATCACCCCCCTCCCCATCGATGGAAATGTTGTCTCCCATGAAACTGGCCCCTGGTGCCAGAATGATCGGTTGATGGCTGCTTTACAGTATCAAGTTAAAACTATAATCAGGCTTCATCTACAAAGCCGCAGTACCCCCTGCTGGTAAAATAGAAGAAGAGCCTGGTAAACTCCAAGGATTTTGTCTTAACTTGAGGTTCCGAGGAATTAACAGTGGACTTGCCCTGACAAAAAAACACCAATGGTGATAATTCTGGTAATCAACCAGATGCCTGGAAGTGATCTCTGTGGGATCTCCTTCCTGCTTTCTTCCACAGCACAACTTGCACCCATTTGGAGGAGGTCACCTTCCTAATCTATTCCTGGAACAAAGTTCTCACCAGCTACCCTGGCATCTTCCTGGTAGCACTGCAATGTAGATAGTAAATCAATATATTAGACAGGCGCAATCTATCCACTGATTTCACTTACCTTGAGGCCCCAAGCTCAATTTATCCTACTTTTGATCTGTTATGGAGGCCCTAACTCCCTAGAGAAGCCTGCCACGTGGGGAAAGGTGGAAGAAAGGACGACCAGCAACAAGGTGGAAGGAACTCGGTTTCAGTGGCGGTGGGGACACCATTGAAAGACCTGAAAGACCACGTTAAGATTATCATGGAGAAATCTGCATGTGGTTTGCTAGGAATTGACAACTTGATGGTACATAATCAATCAATCAATCACTTGGACCTCCAGCATTGTGCAGGGGGACGAAAACCAGTCCTGGGTTTGTAGAGAAAACACACAGAGCAATTTCTCAATGAACAATGGGGCTCGGAAACTATGCAAAGTCAGGCCTGCTTAGATATAAATGATAAGACCATCGTTCACCATGATATGCCATGGCTGGATGCTCAAATGGAAGAAAAACAATTGGAAAGGGTGGTAGGAAACTATTTCCACTGCTAAGGAAACCAAGTCCTCAGATGGATTAACCTCATCCACGCCCCTGGATAGGCCTGGTCAATTTCCATCTTTTACCTCAGCCACAATTTTGGCCCGAATCTCCAGCCTTCCCAGCAAAAAGTCAAGCCGCAACCTTTTGCATCAACCCCTCAGCTCTCTGTATTTAGGCCTAAGGATTGTCGTTTTTTTCTTTGTGGAGGTTTGACAATTCTAGGTGAGCCCTGAAGGGGTCATTCCTCACACCTTAAGAAGGTGGAGGAACCCACCTGCCAACAATGGCCTTAATTTCTAGGCTGCAACACAGTGGAGTGTGTTAGTTTTATATCCAGCCTTTTGTCTAGCAACTCAGCAGAGGGTCTGAGGTGCCCCCTCTTCTCCTCACAACAATCCTGCCAAAGTAGGTTGGGCTGAGAAAAAGGTAAGAGATTAAACCCAACGTGACCCAGCACTTTCTCCGTTTTAAATGGTGTGCAAGTCTGGTCCATGCTGTACCTTTCAGTTTTTAGATTTATTAAAGGAACAGCCAAATTTGAACTCCATTTTTGTCCACCAGCAAATTTCTGCTTTTCTTCTTTCCCGGCCCCACCCTCAGTTTCAGCCACCGGATTCAGGACGGCTTCTTCAGAGAATCACAACCAGTTCCAAAAAATTCTCCTTCAATAAAACGGTCTAAAAATCCCTCCGGAATTTACGACCAAGAGAACAGCCCTCAAATCTGTACCTTCTGAAGCCTTAACTGTGACCAATTATTAATGTAGAATTTTCTGATATACCCTACTCCAGCAGCTTCCATGTAATGATCCTGAGATGGCTCACTTTATCAGATTTTTTTTTTAAAAATGAATCCAGTGACCGATGGCCATTCCAAAATGATCCTTTCGTTATTACCATTCTTTCCCTGCTACGTCCACTCCAAGAACCTGACGTTTCTGTTGGGAGGGTCTTAGGACAACTTGGCGCAGCCAACTAGCTGAAGGACAATCCACATTTCTTCTGTATTATTTCCACTTTTTGTCAATGGAAATAATGTCAAAGAAATGGTGGCAGATAATATTTATCACGTTGAGTTATCACCACGTGGAATTGTCCTGTGGTGAGTTTGGCTGCAGCAAGATGCCCGTGCCAGATTGGCTGAGGCAAGATGGCTGCAGTGAATTGGCTGCAGAGAGATGGCTGTGGCGAGTTGTCCCATTCCTCCTTGTGGGTTCAGAGATACATTCCTGAGTATGTATGGAATTTGGCCTCAATTTACACAGCATGAATGTAATGGCCAAGAAGTGAATCCAGAAATCCTCAAGAACATTTAACAAAATAACAGAGTTGGAAGGGACCTTGGAGGTCTTCTAGTCCAACCCCCTGCTTAGGCAGGAAACCCTATACTATTTTCAAACAAATGTTTTGTCCAATCTCTTCTTAAAAACTTCCAGTGTTGGAGAATTCACAGTGTCTGGAGGCAAGTTGTTCCACTGATTAATTGTTCTAACCGTCAGGAAATTCCTCCTTAGTTCTAAGTTGCTTCTCTCCTGGATTAGTTTCCATCCGTTGCTTCTTGTCCTGCCCTCAGGTGCTTTGGAGAATGGCTTGACTCCCTCTTCTTTGGGGCAGCCCCTGAGAGATTGGAAGACTGCTATCATGTCTTTTAGTTCTTATTTTAATCAAACTAGACATAACCAGTTTAGTTGAAGTTCTTCTAAAAAATGATGAAGAAATTATGTGGGGGGAGGTAGAAAAACTCTTATTTGGCTGCATTCATGCTGCATTTTCTTTATTAAGTTCTCAACCATGACTAGCCACTTTCTTAGTTCAAGATTCGTATTCTGTCATCACAAATTCTTGCATTCTGCCTGCAAAACAACCCCAACCTCACTTTCAATATTGAGTGTTTATTCAGCAAATCTTCCCAATTGAAATAATAACAATAAATATATAGCTGCACAAAGTTGACTGAATGTAGCACTTGGTTATTTTAAAAACCACTTATTTTTGAGCTGCATCACTCTATCTATCTATCTATCTATCTATCTATCTATCTATCTATCTATCTATCTATCTATCTATCTATTTTAATCACTTGACTCCTGAACAAACAGACGAGACATTTTAGGCTTTTTCCTGTTGACCTGGAAAAGTCAGGAATACCAAGGGTCTTAACTCTGAACTCAAGCACTCTCAAAAATGACACCGGAGCCAAACAACTGTCATTTAATTTTTAAGGTGTTTTTTTTTCTTCTTCTTCTTTAAAGATGACTTTCCAATTTACATTAAGACAGTTCTAACAAAGTCATTCCTTTTTTCACAAAAAAAAAGAGAGAGAGAGAGAAAGAAATTATATTAAATAATTTCCGCCAATAAATAACATTTGTCACCAATTCTTCTTTAAACATAGCTAAAAAGAGAGCAAGAAAGGAGGCAGGTCTCCAGGCAATGGGCAAACATCACTTCAGAACCAGGAATCCCGGTCCTTGCCACGCGGTCCCAGGATTTGTGATTGTTTGGGATGGGAAAAACCGGCAAGGTGCTTCCTGTGAAGCAGCGGATTAGCTCACCTCAAGGAGAGGTGAGCAGGTGGCCACCCCACCGCAGACGCTTGTAGGGGGTGAAAGCACCTTTGTTCCTGAAGTTCGGAAGACCCATTGTGGACTCCCCTCCTTAGTACATGCACCTTGCTTTTTATCATGCAAGATAAAAATTAAAATTAAAAAACAGGGCTGCCGCTAGGCAGCCAAACGGGCAAAGGGGTAGCGGGATGGGGTGGGGGGGCAGTGCGCACAGCCTCTGATTCTCTGGAATCCCCTGGGCTGGAGGGCTGTTTTTCTCAGCTTCTCACCATTTCAAAATTGATTTTTGCTGCTTGTGTTGCTCAAGATTTAGATCAAGATTGTCCCTGGAATTAGGAGAGGGGGGGGGGGGAGATACACACACACACACACACACACTCGCGTTTGCGACAGAGATTAGACAGAAGAACGGGTGGAGAAAGAAACAGAAGTGATTCACAGATTCAGGATAAATTAATAACTGGTTTGTTTGTTTGGTTGGGTGTTTTTTTTTTCTTTTCAGAAAGTGGGATCGGGCAGGCAGCCCAAGTGCAATTCCCCATCGTTCACCTGTGTTGGGAAATAAGACTATGTGATAGGAAAGGATCCCAATCCAACAATTCTCTAAATAAAACATTCCACATTTCATCGCTCAAAGTAGAGAAGAGCCACGTGCTAATCTGGCATGTAATCTGATGTAACATGACTTTTTTTTTGGGGGAAAACACCCCCAGATTGTCACTTTTTTTTTACCAGAAATCTCTTCCAGGGCGTTGCACTCTTCCTCCAGAAAACAGAAACCTACCAAGTCCTCCCCTTTTTTGCCCCCAGAAGCAAATCTGCCTGTCAGCAATCCACGCTCCCTTCCAGAGTTTTGAGAGGAGCTGACGTTAAACTTTTGCCAGCTTCAAAATTTGGGTCAAGAGATCGAGAAGTAGCCAGTTGCCCTAAAACGTAAGAAGCTGTTGGTCCAGCAACAGGCCATGCCAGGGAAGGACCGCTGCAGGTGGCCCTCTCTTTCACAGGTGATAAGGGAAAGCAGGGGCAAGAGACGTCCTGAGAACGGAGGGCTGAATACTGAAAACAGGTTTCAATCGCTGCCTTTTTTCTGACCACTTGCTAAAATGGCGGGAGAAGCGGGAGAAAGAAAGGGAAGGTTGGCCACTGTCCAGGGCTTTGTCTCTTTCCCACTCAAGCTCTCGTCTCTTGCCGCATGCACCCTTGTTTTCACAGTATTAGGAATTTTAACACACTGTCAATGGGAAAAGACAAAGCTGACAGGCAGCATGCAATCACACGTTAACTAGAGCTGGGGTGGAGAAATGAGGGTCATTTTTGTGACCCCCCAGAATCCTGAGCCTGCCATGCTCAGCTGACCGTCTACAAGGCCATGGTTCCCCACCTCTGAACTAGAGCGTCCGAAAACCAAAATCCTTTCGCCCCAAATCACACTGTTTTGCCACACTGTCACCACCAAACACAATGCCGAATTTCAGGGAGTCTAAAGCGGCCTCTCTTTCATATCTTGAAAGTGAAAGGAGAAGGGTAATAGCTCTAGCTCAGGTGTCCCCAAACTTGGCAACTTTTAAGACTTGTGGACTTCAATTCCCAGAATTCTGGGAGTTGAAATCCACAAGTCTTAAAGTTGCCAAGTTTGGAGGTGGAAATTAAGGCCGCTCCTGCCTCAAACCTACCCCTCCCCTGGACAGCCATCCTTATTAGACCCTGAGTCTTCAAACTTGACAGCTTTAAGACGTGTGGACTTCAACTCCCAGAATTCCTCCTCCAGTCATGTTAGCTCAGGAATTTTGGGAGTTGAAGTCCACAAGTCTTAAACTTGCCAAGTTTGGAGACCCTTGCATTAGACTCTCTTTCTTAACAGAATTGGGAGAAGGGGGGAGGTCAGTAGATGCAGCACCTTAAACCAATTGGGCAAAAATACTGCAAGCAGCTTTATTAGCTTTAACTTCATAAAACGGAGGAGGGAAAGGAAGCCTGGGGGGAGAAATAGAGCAGTACTTAGCCACTCAAAAGTACAGAAATTTAGGACTGAAATGTTTGTACCATTTCCTAAATCAGTAGCCCGTGTTCTCTAGTAAGCACAAATTTAAAAAAAGTTGGGGGCATAGATACAGTTGCCAAGAATTATAATCTCTCCAAGATGAGAGAACGAAGTTGGCACTACATTTCAGACACTAAGTTTTTTTTGGTTTTTTTTTAAAGACCAGCTTTATTTTTATAAACATTATTACTGTTGCACGAGCAAGATCCAAATGTATGTGGTTCAGGCTGCCGTAGTCTAAATCAGGGGTCTCCAACCTTGGCCATTTTAAGCCTGGAGGACTTCAACTCCCAGAATTCCCTAGCCAGCAAAGCTGGCTGAGGAACTCTGGGAGTTGAAGTCCACAAGTCTTAAAGTGGCCCAAGGTTGGAGACCCCTGGTCTAAATGGTGCCTTTTGACACTGATTCCTCGGATAGATAGATAGATATAAAGATTTTCATCCATATGGCTGAAATTAGCAAATGAAGAGTGCCCCTTCCATTCGCAGGAGGCTCCCCATTTGAATCTTATCCCATGCTGGAAAAAAAGAAAAAGGAAGAAACAGCTGGATGGAAACACACAATGGATGCCCATGGCAGAGACTGAACCAAGCCACCCAAGATTTATGCAATTAAATGAAGCCCTTTCTGAGTGGCCTGCAAAAAGCGGTACCTTTCGGGTTAGAAGTATTCCTACTAGCGGTAAAGGGTTGGTCGAGTTCACGAAGGAAGGAATTCCGAGCAGCCAGTCTGTCAAAATGAGATGCCATGGTTAACCTAAACAAAAGCTGCGCGAGGCCTAAGTGGACGTGAAGCTCTCCGCCTATAAGAGGATTGGTCACACGGTTTAGGGGGAGGTTTGTGGGAAAAGGACAGCGATGAAAATACAAACCGTCCTCAGCTGCATCTGTTCTTTAAAAATGCAGAAAAAAACCCCTAATGTCTTGATTTCTCAAGATGAAGGTTTAGGAAATGGGCAGAGCCTATGGCTGTAACGTGGAGTGAGGAGCCCATCACAGAGCAAATAAGAGGTATATATATATATATTTTTTAAAAGGATAGATCTATGGTGGCTGATTGTACCGTTGGTTTAAGCCACTAATATGAAGAAGAGTTGCCTGAGGAACGCTGACCCCAAAACGTATTGCAAAAGAGCCAGAAGGGAGCAAGAGGTAACAGGGTGATGTCAATGCTTCCTCCCCTCTATTTTTTCCCCCTTTTCCTCTTTTCTCAATGAATGAACAAAGCTGCAGTTCTTACAAAAGAAACCACTACCAAGGCTTGGTTACTACTCCAATAGACCAAGCTAAGAATATACTCAACAAATGATCCCATTTCCAAAATAAAACTTCAATGGTTTAGTTGTTGCTCTTTGGCACATTATAACGCAGAGCTTCCGATTCTGTTCCAAACTTAAAAACTGTTGACGCGGCTCTTCCTGCAGAGGTTTTTTCTAATGGATGCCTTTAGCTATGCATTCTTAACAGAATTTTCATCCCTCTCTTTTTTTTCCTCCCTTGCCAATACCACCCCACGTTCATTGTGGGGAAATGTGCATTTCTTCCCTTGTAAGATAAGCAGGCCTTCGCTACCATTCATAGATCCTTCAAGGGCAAGGAGGAAGCATTTCCCACCCCACCCCCTGTCTTGTTGGGGTTTTGGAATGCTTTACAAAAAAAGAAGAGGGTTGAGATATTCCGTTAACTAAATATACAGCTGGAGAAATGTGAGAAGTGAAATAGATACTTGAGCAAAGGGAAATCCAGAAACTCGGAGCCAATGCACAATTTGTCAGTACCTGCCACAGCCATGAGTTTCCTATATAGCAAGATGTCCCAAAATACAGATGTGCATCAGAGATATGAACCCTAAAAGAATTCTAGGTCTAGGTAGGTATAGACCTATCTAGGTGTCTATAGTGAAGTCAACAGAACAGCTTGCCTGCAAACATAACTGGGGTAGCCCTTATTAGGGGAATAAAAAGGAAGCAGTGTTGCTACCAGAGGCCTAACGTCCAATCTGAAAAAGATGCACTACTGAGCAGACGATGGAAGGCAGTAATTTTATGGGATAATGTTGATTGAGGATATTAACATTCAGCCTACACATGTTGTGCAAATTCTGATTTCACATCAATGATCGTTTTGTAGGGGCTGGAGAATCATACTTTCACCCTTGAAATTACTGAGCAGCATTTTAGGTTCAAGCAGAGAGCAATCTGTCAGTTATATACAGGAAAAAGAAAGAAAGAAAGAAAGAAAGAAAGAAAGAAAGAAAGAAAGAAAGAAAGAAAGAAAGAAAGAAAGAAAGAAAGAAAGAAGGAAGGAAGGAAGGAAGGAAGGAAGGAAGGAAGGAAGGAAGGAAGGAAGGAAGGAAGGAAGGAAGGAAGGAAGGAAGGAAGGAAGGAGCTTCTGGTGCTTTTTGCTCCTTCAGCCCAACGATGATTCCTCAGCCAGTATCCCTGCACAGGCTGTTGGAATATCCCACCTGTCTATAATGCACAGGCATATACTTGGTACATCTGGACAAGAGGAGAAATGCTCGGTTGTGAATTCAGAACTTTACACAAGTTCTTCTCCCTAGATGTCACAGAGTTCATTCATTCATGCTGAACCTGCAAAGCAGGAGGCCCTCATGTAGACAAGGCAGATTATATATTGTGCTGGATATATTACCATGGAGCCACTGTAGTGCAGCTTGTGGGATGTGTTGGAGGTGGTAAGAAGGGCCAAGTGTCCCTTCTCAATTTACATTAAGATAGTGACTGCTAAACAATCTCGCGAGGCTGTTTGTGGTTCAGAGAAACCATATTATAATAATCCCTTAGGTGTGAGGTGGATGCAAGTCAAACGGGGCCTAAACGTATAGAAAATAGTAGCAGCCCAGCTGGATTAGCCCCCAAGAGTGATGCTTTTGGATGAATGGAGATCCCTGAATCACATTCCTCAACACCGACCTAATCATGGTTTATTCCAAGACATTTTCTCTAGTGAAATTGGGATTTCTGAAGGAAAAGCAATGGGTACGTTTGAAGAGATGGGGGAGGAAAAGGGAGGAATGGAACAACACGCCACAGCCAACTCGCCACGGGGACAAGAGTTACACTAATATCAGTTGAATAGAATTATTAAAGAAAGGATGCCAAAGAAGATTTGTGACAAAAATTATTATTATTAAAAAAAAAAAGATTTTAAATAATTGAATTGTTGAATTGTCCTGTGGCAAATTGGCCATGGAAGTTGTCATAGACCCGGAAAAGGGAAGATTCCCATGACAAATATCTAGCAATTTGTTCTGTGCTGGGTTTTCTGTATTTACCTCTGAATTTACCTCTGACGCAGGGTTCCACGTAGGAAAAGGTTTACCAATTGCCCTAAGCAGCCTGCCTTTTAATGGAAGTCAAGTGCTGGACCATCAGATGTGGCGAGAAACAGAAGGAGAATTTAAAAAAAAAAAAAAGAACAAATAATGTGGGAAGGAAAATGTGTCCAAATGGAAGATGCCACTTTAAAAAAAAATGCTAACTTAAAATGGTTCCAAATCAGAGATGTTAGTTGGCTGCTTTGACTTCCCTTCCCTCCCACCCTCACCAACACAGGATCCTTCCCTCTTGGCAGGGATACCTATCTGTACAGAACACTTTATATATATATATGTACTAGATTTTAGACCCATCCTAAATTAAACAAAAAAAAAAGATGACTTTATATATTGAACATAAAATTTAAAAAACTTACAAAATGGTCACCTCTCTTACAGAATGGATGCAAACTGGATTATGGATGTGCCTCCTGGCTAAGTTGATTTCTCCCCCCCCCCCCAACCCCCCCTTTCATAATAAATAAATAGAATTCATTAAGTTTTGGATGCTTTAGTGATATGGAACTGTTACTGGGCTTTCTTCCCTGTCCCATTCTTGTCCGCAGAGTTTGTTGAGGTTAAATTCACTGGACCGTCAGGATGCTTGGAATCCTTGCGGGGCGGCATGCGCTCGTTGACGCGATCCAGGCCTCTGGCTTCTTCGAAGCTGCGGATCTTGTGTTGCGGCGAAAATCCACGGATGGCTACAGGGAGGGAAAAGAGGCACTTGGAGGCGTTTGCGAAGTAGGCCGTTGACTTGCAAACACTCGCTCCTCTGCTGTCGAGCAGAGGTTGTGTGCGTCGAGCATGCGTCTGACTTCTTCATTCACTGCACTACCATGTTTCTGGCAGCCTAGAAGCCATGTGAGATAATTTCCCCCTCAAAATATATATATAAAGATTTATTATTTCTGGTTGCAATAGGCAATGTTTCCACATTTTGGCTTCCAATAGCAATAGCACTTATATACCGCTTCATATTGCTTTACAACCTTCTCTAAGTGGTTTACAGAGTCAGAATCAACTGACTTTTTGTCATCTTTAATGCTTCAAAAATCTGTAGGTTATGATCAAGGGGCAAAATGACTAAGAAAAAAAATACATAAGTGTGTTTCAAGAGATTCCTCTCCAACTGCTTTCATCTCTGTTTTTTTTTTTAAACAAATGTTTGTCTGTAGCCTAAATAATTTTTAGGCAAAAACTGTTAATGAAGGCAATCCCACCCCCACCCCTTTAATAAAACTTCAAACTTAATCTGGAAAAAACAAATTAGGAAGTCAGACAGATGCTCAGCAATGGTGCAGTGAAAGTAACAGCATTCTTTTCAAAGCTGGGAAACATTAAATCAAAATCACTGAGTGCTAAATCAAAAGTCATAGTCTTCAGCACAGCAGAACACCACACACACACACATATATACACACAGATTTAAAAAAAAAACAGCACACCACAAAAAGGGGAAAATGAACCAATCTTTGAATGAAAAAGTCTTGCATGACCATGAACTGGATGCAGAGAAAAGCCTCAGGTATGTATGGCCAAAACCTCTTCGCCTACTTGGCACAGCCTTACATTTTCTATCAAACCCAGGGCTGAGCATAAAATCCTCTTTTGCCGGTAGTGTGAGAAACAACAAAGAACTAGCTAGGTACTCAATGAGCTCTTTTGCTGCCAAGTTTGTAACCTGATTTTTTGCCATGCATTGAAAATGACACAGCAATGCAATCTGATGGATTCAGTATTTCTGCTAAAAAAAAGCTTGTCCAATGGCAATACTTAGAGGAGAGCAGCAAGGACCAGGTTCTCTAGACTTCTTCTGAAACTCTGCTTCCTTCCTTAAGGGTCTTCTGAATAGAACGAGTTTGGCAAGAAGAGAAACAGCAAATACATTCAGTGGCCTCACTGTCTCGAGAGAGGTTAATTAGATGACCCAAACTCTGGGGCACACATCTAGCATCTACGAAACACGGGCTTAAATGCCCACAGATCTGAGACTCAATTCTGGCATTTCCTGTGTAAAGATTATGGAACTGTATACCTGGAGATTGGTAACTCATTGTCAGTTTGAGGAGATAATGCAAGGCCAAATAAATGTTCTCTTTCCGTTTAAGGTGGGTGCACTCTAATGACTATGTCACTCTCCTGATCATCTGAAGAAATCAGAACAGAATTCCAAACAGAGTTGGAAGGGACCTGGTAGGTGATTTAGTCCAACCCCCTGCCCAAGCAGGAGACCCTACACGATTTCCAACTGATGGCACATGAAAGCTTCCAGTGATGAAGCACCTACAACTTCTGAAGGCAACTTCTGTTTCATTGGTTGATTGGTCTCACTGCCAGAAAATTCCTCCTTATTTCTAGGTTGAATCTCTCCTTGATCAGTTTCCATCCATTGTTCCTTGCCTGGCCTTCGGGAGCTTTGGAAAATAGCTTGACTCCTTCCTCTCTGTGACAGTCCTTCAAATATTGGAAAACTGCTATCCTGTCTCCCCCGGTCCTTCTCTTCCCTAGACTAGCCATGCCCAGTTCCTGCAACCGTTCTTCGTCTGTTATAGCCTCCAGTCCCCTAATGCTGGAGCACTTTGAAAAGCAGGAAAGATCTTTTTAGAAGGGTGTGTGTGTTTCACATTTTGCAACTGGAAGGTGGGAAGGACAGCAGGAAGCCTTGGAGAAGCAAACCAATCCAACCTCTACGTACAAGACCTTGAAAAACAGTATTTTTGGTGTGGGTAAATAATCAGAATTTAGGAGCTACTTGAAAAAGGTACAAAACTTCTCTAGGCTTTACTGGGAAAAAACCCTGAGGTGTTACAAATGGGCCGCCCTGAGTAATATGCAGTCCACGGGGTCTTTGTAGATGTGCACTCCCATCCTTTACGTTAGAAGCCATCCCGAGGTGGCTCATAAAAACTGAGATTTTATGCTGCTGCTATTCCAGCTGGTGAATTATAGATCCTTAGCACTGGCCTATCCCTTTCCCAATGCAGCATTGCTGTCGTCTGAGAAGCCCACAGAAAGCCCTAAGATCAGTACAGGTAGTCTTCAAATTATAATAGTGCATTTAGTGACGGTCCAAAGTTACAACAGCACTGGAAGAAAAGTGTCCGTTTTTCACACTTATGACAGTTGCAGCATCCCCACACGGGCATGGGGATCAAAATCCAGAGGCTTGGCAACCGGGACATATTTTCATGATGGTTGCAGTGTCCCAGAGTCACATGATCAACTTTTGTGCCCTTCTGACAGGCAAAATCAGCGGGGAATTAACTTAATGACTGCAATGATTTAACTTAACAACTGTGACAAAGAAAAGTTGGGGCAAAACTCCATTGGTAAGTGTCTCACTTAGCAACGTCAATTTTGGCCTCCACTGTGACCGTCAGTCAAGGCCTACTGATACAGAATAGCTTTCCACGGGGCTGCACAGGCTTGCTCTGAATAAAATGGAGAAACCAAACTATGGACTATTACACCACTGCAGCTCTTGAAGCAGCCGTTCTGCTCCTCAGAACTACAAGGTAAGTCAGCCAGTCGAAGGAGTCATAGGGCAGAGACAACAAAATGCCTTTGGGCTCTTACTGAGATGGACTATAAGGATGGAGGTTGTGCCAAGCTGGTGCATTTCTCCTTCAGCTGCTCTCTAATTCTGGTGATGCAAGAATATAGTGGGGTCTTTTTGTGTGTGTGTGTAATGCTGACAATAAAACTCTTGGATGAGGGTTAAAAAAAAAAAGATTAGCAAACACACAAACCATCTTGGAAAGGGGGGTGGGTAAAAAAAAAGAAAGAAGAAGACTTAGCAAATACACAAACCATCTTGCAAGATTCTAGCCATACCTTCCCGTGCCTCTACTGCTTCTACTGTGGCTGTAATACAGAAGGAACAGTGGCATGCAAAAATAAAGACAGAAAAGCGTGAGTGAACTTAACATCACTTATGGTTGCTTATGAGACTTAGAACCCGCCCGATACCCAACGAGAGGTAGAAGGGTGATGATAACCGGGCGGCAGAGAAGGATGGCAAGAGGGCCAAGAGGTGAAAGGGCGCTGGAGAGGTTAAAGGTCACGGTGTCGACAGATCGGAAAATGGCTCCGCTGAGTTTCCAGGAGAGCGGACTCTAACCATTGGCTTGGAATCCACTTCTGGGTGCTAACACGCGCCCCCATTTTTCGCACTACAGCGTTTCGCAGATAACCCCTGCACATCACGGTACTGAAACTAAGCAACCTCTCTTGAAAAAGTTTCTACATGAAAGGGGTGCTTGTTTCAGGTGGAGTTAAGACTGATTATTGTATCAGGACTAGGGATGTGTCAACCCTTGAAGCTGACCTGGCCAGAGCCATTTTGAGGCTTCAGCGTTGCCACACTGGAGCGGAGGGGATAGGAAGGGGGGGAATAGAGAGAGCTGGGGTTTTGTAGCCAAAACAAAATACTTTCCCCTGGGAATCAAGGACACTCCCACCTGTGGTCAGAGAGAGAGAGAGGAGGAGTGACGTTACCAAGCAACCAGACGGCACCTTGATTGGACCACATGACTGATTGTTTGGGGAAAGGGAAAAACTTTTACTTTTAATGAGGTGAAAACCGCGGAAACCTTCAGAGCCGGTTTTCTCCAGAACTGGCCCAATATAATATATCCAATAAAGCTATTCTTTGAGGAATCTACCCACCTCGGAGTTTCGTTTGCTTTGGGTGTATTACTTGGATCCCTGACAGGATATTCCAAAGGGAAGGACGGCAGCAATTAAACCTGAAGCCTTTTCCTACAATTAAAGGGGACTCCGGGCTGTTGGAGATGGTCCTTCCACTCCTTACAACCCACTTCGGATAGCAAATGTTAACATGGATCCCTCTGATTTCCAAAATGGATACTAGTACTGAGCAGTAATCCTGAGTGTGAATAGAGGTAGTCCTTGAGGTAAAAACAAGATCCATCCTGTCATTCAACTCAAATTTGTACGTAAGTCAGAATGTCTAGGGAGATTCTCTGTCATCCAGGTCACGGTTGTCCCAAAGGTGTTTTTTTTCAAGAGGCCACTGGACTTTGTTTTTCTTCGAAGACGTCTTCATCCAAGAAACTTCTTCAGCCTGGATGGTGGGAAATGGAAGGATTTATATTGCAGAAGGCAAATGACCAGCTGCCTGCAAGGAGTACAAATCCTTCCATTTCTTACCATCCAGCCAGAGCTGAAGAAGCTTCTTAGATGAGAAGCGAAACCTCTTCAAAGAAAAACAAGAAAGTCCAGTGGCCTCTTGAAAAAGCACCTTCGGGGTGTAAGTCAGAACTCGTACCTGGAAAACGAGACTGCCTATTATTAAAACTGGCATTCTCCTGTCTTGAACTGATGGGACTACCAAAGCCACGCAATCTTCTCATAAACCTCTGAAAACAAGCGGCATCTTGAAAAGCTTCAGGGGTTCATGAAAAACATTGGGCAGCTTCAGCGGTTTGTCTGCTTGAGGAAGGAGAACGCTCTCCGCCATTTTGAGTAAAAGGAAGCCTGTTTGTAAACATGAGTTGCCCAATATTTGGATGTTCTTCACCCAAGGACTGCCCGAAATGACTCTCAACTTTTGCCAATCATAAGCATACACCACCTCTTTATAGCTTCATGCCAACAAAAGCATTCTGAAACTATTTTCTTCATTTTCACAATGTGGTCTGCTTTTTTTTTGTTTGCCAGGGGTCTATCTGACAGTATACCTGTCTAGTATCCTTCAAAATGGCCCCAGAAACAAAAGAAGAACCATCCATGGTGGGCACCCTCACTATGGTTCTCTAAAAGATTAGGGCCTTTTCCTGGGCCTTCTTGGACAAAAGGAGCAACGAATCTTAAAGAGCAACTTGCTACTCTTTTGGATACTCTTGTAACACTCTTACTGTAACATCCTTTCTTCACATGATATGAGGATGTAATCAATCACTGTTCATGGTATAACTAAGAAGTCATCTGATGTTAATAGGAAGGAGATAAAGCTGGTTTGAAACACGAGTTCAAATGCTGGCAGTAGGAAAGGATTAACATACTGCCTTACAGTTATATGGAACTACTACAGGTCATGTCCTGGTGCAAACCAGCCAATGCTGCCCATTAATCTATAATATCTCACTGTGAGATCAGGTAGTGATTTCAGTAACGAATTAATGTAATGTGACACTTTTTAGTAAGTTGGTATTTTTACATGTAACTGTTATAGAAGAACACATCTATATTTGTGTGTGTGTGTGTGTGTGTGTGTGTGTGTGAAAGATAGAGAGGGAGAGAGAAGGAGGGAGAGAGAGAAATATAATCCATTGTTAGGATAACAGCATCAGCCAAGATTTGTACACAATCTATTTTCACTTAGAAGAAAAGAGGAGACAAAATAGAAGTTTGCAATATTATATGTGAAGTGGAAATTTAGATTCAGAAGGCTTTTTTCCCTCTCACTTTTTCCAACAAAGCTGAAAGTTGGTAGATTAAGGACAAGTATGTACATATAGCTCCTGTCTCAACACATCCAGTGGACATCAAAACGTGCACTTTTAGATTATCGCTATTAAATGCTAGGAGGAAAATACCGTTCTTATGTTCTTTTGTACGCTTCCAGGTGACATTTGTTCAGTTACAGCGGGAATGTAATATTGGACTAGAGAGAATTTGGATGGAGCGAATCTCATATTTGTTCTTAATGAAAATAATTTGCCAAAATGTCAAATTTTCTTGAATTCCACATAACACAAGCAATTTGTTTTTATTGGAATATCTAGATTAAGCCATACATACTACAATGCTTCTCAAAGGAAGCCTTCTTTAGAACAAGGAGGGTAAATTGAGGCAATGTTTGTGGTTTTACTGACTGATCCGAGCTACCAAGAGTGAGCAACATATGGTTTGGTATAGAGAAGTAGAGAAATTCAACAACTATTATATAAACCTCAGCTAAGCCCTGATGAAGAGGAGTGAGTAAGAAATAAAATTGCTCTGTCTTGGTCCTCTGTAGAATAAGAAGGGAGAGAAAGAATCTCTGCCAGAATTTCAAGATTCTGTTATTTTAGCTTTAACCAACAGTGGAGTTCCAACATTTCATGGGATGCCTGCTTCCTGACCAGGTTCTACCTGGAAAGCCTGACACCCTTTCACATGTTGGCACATAGCAACTTCCATCATCCTTCCTTATTGCCTATATTAGCTGCAGCTGATCGAAGAACAATGTGATTTGGAGGGCCACAGGTTAATTTAATCTGTGTGGTCACATTCATTATTTTATGCAAGCCATCCTGAGTCCCCTTTTGGGATGAATTGAAGAAAAATAAAAGTAAAGAAGTCCCTGTGGATTTTACTCCACTAGTCATGACTGACTTTAGGGAGTGATATTCATCCCCATTTCAAGGCCATTGAGCCCACGCTGTCTGAAGACATTTCCTTGGATGTGGCCAGCATGACCCCACGGGGTGCTGTTACCTTCCCACCAAAATGGTACCTATTTATCTACTTGTCAACCCCTGAGTTTCAGATAGCTGGTTGAATTGGAAATTCAACTGGACATCCAAATATCTTCCATTCCTACTCAAAACATTGTTCTGTATAACCTAACTTTAACTAGTCTTTAACTAACCACCTCCTCTTCATCCTAGGGCATGCAGGGAGGAACGGAGAAGGGAGCAACGTGAGTTACGGGGGTTACGGGGGAGAAAAGGGCCCTGATTCCCTTCATTAACTGCAGCTGGGAAAACAGGATTTTAAAAGGGTGTTTGCGCACAGCACCTTGCTGGAAGCAAAGCGTGAATTATTTTGATTTTGTCAAGTCTTATCTGAGTTCTGGCATCCTCCCAACTGTGTGTGTTTCATTATCTTTTGAAGCCTGCAATTCCTTATCCTGCCCTGTCTCGTTAATTGCTGCAGCCTGGTTTGTGTTGGTTTTTATTTATAATTTATATGTACTTTGGGTTCAGACTGAATTTCTTCCCTTTAAACAACTGTTCTTGGGAGAGTTTTTTCTCCAGCCGATGATAATTGGACATTGGGGGCCAAGTTGGAGGTATTAAAGGGACTTTACCTACTTTTGTGGCTTTGTTGCTTTTGTGCCACACCCCTTTGGGTCATCACACACTATCTTGAAACACCAGATTTGGGAACCTTGGATATGCTAGACAAACTATTGGTGACCCTTGCAATTCATCCTATTATTGTGATGGGAAGGGAAAAGCAGCACTGGGAAAACCACAATAACTTCCTGCTGCAAAATCCAGCGGCTTTCTTAAGGCATGTTCGGAAGCTAAATTTCCATTGCTATCCTTCGTATCCCACAACAGGGCTTCACTTTTTGTACATACTTACCTGTCTGCAGAGTCTGCTTCCCCCCTGAGAGGACCCCCAGGGGCAGAGTACCTGTGGGAGTCAGGCCTTTGAGTGTCAGCACGCTCTCGCTCTCCTCTCTGAAAACAGAAAGCGACGGGACCGATTTATACACGAGCAAACAGTTAAAAGCACACTAGTTTTTGAGGACTCTGGCCCTTGAAATTCTGGAGAACAGGGTTCCCAACCTCAGCAACTTTGGGGTGTGTGGATTTTTTTTACTTCTTGTAATTTTTAGCCACAGTGGCGCAGTGGTTAGAGTCAGTGGTGGTATTCAAATTTTTTTTTTTACTCCCGGTTCTGTGGGTGTGGCTTGGTGGGCGTGGCATGGCGGGTATGGCAGGGGAAGGATACTGTAAAATCTCCATTCCTTCCCCATTCCTGGGGGAAGGTTACCACTGGTTCTCCGAACTACTCAAAATTTCCGTTACTGGTTCTCCAGAACTGGTCAGAACCTGCTGAATACCACCTCTGGTTAGAGTGCAGTATAGCAGGCTACTTCTGCTGACTGCCGGCTGCCTGCAATTTGGCAGTTCAAACCTCACCAGGCTCAAGGTTGACTCAGCCTTCCGTCCTTCCGAGGTCGGTAAAAATGAGGACCCAGATTATTGGGGGCAAGAAGCTGACTCTGTAAAACCGCTTAGAGAGGGCTGTAAAGCACTGAGAAGCGGTATATAAGCCTCAGTGCTATTACTATTAGCGGCAGCCATGCTGACTGGGAAATTTGGAGAATTGAAGTCCAACCATCTCAAAGTAGATGAGAGTAGCAGTAGAGCCTTTCATTGAGGGAGATAGGTGGTTTAGAAATATAAAAGAAACAAATAAATAAATATACTAGCTAGGCTTGGAAACATCTCTGTAAAGAGAATACCTAAATACCCAGCCGAAAGGACAAGATCCCTGATGTAGATTAATTACATACGATCAGAAGGTGATCAGAGGGTACCATCAAATGTTATTATTGCCAACCTCTGCTTTAACCAGTGTGTGGAATTAAGCAATTTAACCTTTTTGGCTCTACCTAGATCAGAGGTCTCAAAACTTGACAGCTTTAAGACTTGTGGACTTCAACTCCCAGAATTCCTCCTCCAGTCATGTTAGCTCAGGAATTCTGGGAATTGAAGTCCACAAGTCTTAAACTTGCCAAGTTTGAAGACTCTTAACCTAGATGCAAGACTGCACATCCACCCTGCTTTTGAGTCCAAGCAAAAAAAGGTGGGACAAATTGGATACATGGGAATAAGAAACAGCTGATACTTCATAAAAGCTGCATTATCGGAGATAATTTTTTTGAAGTATTCAAATGTTGTTGTTTTTAAAAACCCTCAACTACCTGGATAAGATACGTCTTGGGAAAATGTTTCCAGAAAGAAGGACCCACACAGTTGATCTATATAACCCACCTTTGTGCTTGAGGATTTCCAACCCTTCAAAAATCTTTTGTACTTTTCCCAAATGGGGCTCCTGGCGAGCCTTTTTGAGCTGTGCTGATACAACAGAGGCAGTCTGGCAAAACGATAAAGCAGCTTTTATCCTCCCTTTCTAACCAAGATTCCCAAGAAAGAGCAAGCTTACCGAAGAACTGAAAAGACTCGTGCCATCTTCCCAATGGCCCTGATCTTATTCCTGATGATCTCTTTACGGGCAGTTGTGCCTCCTTGGGAAAGAAGAATCAAAAATGTTTTTTGTTTTTTTTTAAAAAAAGGATGAGGTACAAATCATGCTTTATAGGCTCAGTTGATGCCAATATGCAGCATCTACCTGATTCTAGAAAAGAGAAACCAGATTACAACCTTACAGCTAAAATTGCGTTAGTCGGTTACGGAAAAGTCATGATCAGAATGGAAAGGATAGCGAAGTGACCGGCAAGGCGACATACAGGAAAAAGTCCAAAAATGGGAGGAGAAATGACCACAAGAAGAAATAGGCCAAGTGTTATTCCAAGCAGCAGACCCTTCTGCTTCCCACCAGTGGGTCTGGCCACACAACACAAGGGAAGTTAACAGGAATGACTCAGCCACAGAGACACAGCTTGGCAATGCGAGGAACACAATGACAAGACCAAGTGAAGGTGAAAAGGATTCTGGGCTGTGCTTGAAGAAGGGAGAACGGTCACACAAGCACCCTCTTCAGATGCAGGAGAGGAAGAGCTAGAACTTTTGCAACCTCATTCACGCCCTCGTTTCCCATGGCATCTTAGGGAAAAGCCCCACTCCCTCTTACTACACAGACCAAACATGGATCGAAAAGAATGAAGAGACTCGGGGGAGGGGCAGATGGGGGTCCGACTACAAACTGAATGGCAATGGCATCTTCTCTGAACCAAGGTCTTATTTTGCTTGTTGGTTGTCACCCAACTAGGCATTAAGAACAGGACAAGCCAAACTGGAGATCTGACATGCACCAATGGATCCAGCCATGCATAAGGTGGCTGCATTCAAAAGTCAAGAGAAATGTGACCCCCAAACACACACTGTTCACGTTCCTGAAGGAACAAAACAGGGTTAAAAAAAAAGAAAGAAACAACAACAAAACAAACGCACCACGTTCATGTTAAAACTGAAGAGGGGGGGAGGGGGAAATGGCGAGACTGTCCAACTAGTCAGCTATTCAAAATCCACTCCAAGGAAGTCTGGTGGCACAGGCAGTGAGAATTAAGCTTTTAGCAAATTCTAGCTGGGTACCTTTCGGATAGCTTGAAATGTAGTTATCTTCAGGGAGAGGAGACACCAAGTATACAAGGAGATGAAGACAGAGATAGAAGAAACAAATTTAATTTCCATGGGAGGGAGCGAAGAACATTTTTTTTAAAAAAAGAACCCGCAATGGGGCAAGGAAGCAGTTTTCTTTTGCACTGCTGTCAAGAGCTCATCTAGTTAAGTCTTCCTCTCTTTTACTAAAAACCTCATTTGCCAAACTCTGGATGGCAATCAACTTGACTTCTGCTTTCCACACATTATTACGTAAGTATTAGTAAGGGCCCAAAAGATGAGGTTGGTTTTATTCTTGAAGAGTACGCAGAAATGACAGATAAAGCTTTCTCGTGATCAACAATCTTTTTCATCCGTTAGCAGCATTCCAACTCGACAATGTTTATGTTCCCAACAAAATATTTTTGGGTTACACCAGGCTGTCAAGTGCTCCCAATTGTCTTTTGGAAGAGCCAAAACAAGTTCCCAGAACAATCCACAATTTTGCCAGGCATGCAACTTAAAGACATATATTTTTGCAACTTAACACACATATTTTGCTTAAATTGTTTTAGGCATGGACAGGATAGTCTTCATTAACTGTAAACTTCATGGTCCCATCCTGGCCCAGGATACTTCTGGAGTCAAGATGCATTTTTTTTTATTAAAAGAAAAAAGGCACGTAAAAGATGGCTGCAGGTGATAAGCGCCCTTTGTCTTAAATATGACATTGATTGGACCAGATGTTGATGACTATCTGATCGAGTCAATGTCATTCTCAACTTCTCCTGGGAACAGGAATGGGAGCCATGCACGTGAGGAGCAGTGAGCGTTCAATCTTTCTACCTTGAACAAGCTTCTTCTGTTTAAGTCTCCCTTTCCGTTTTCACAATGTTGATACAAAGAGCAAGCAGTTGCTGACAGGTCAAAGATGAAGCCACGATAGTAGAGTGGTGGATAGGGAGAAGGGTTAGTAGCCCAAAGAAATAAACTGTCTGTAAACCAGCCGAAGATAAGATATAGCAAGCTTAATTTATGAATGGAAAAGATGGCAACAAAATGATGTTAAAAGGCTGCCTATTCGATATGTAGAATCCCACTCTCTCCCGATTTACTTGAAACCACTCAAGTCCCTGAAAATGTTACAAAAGGGCTGTTACCGTCCAAAGATTCATCTCCGTCTGAAATCAGCTCATCGTCGGAGCAGATGTTGAGAATGTTCACCAGCATCTCTGTAACTGCAGGGAGTAGAGAGAAAAAATGATGAAGCAGCAGCAACATCAAACGGTTGCTGGATCTAAGTCCCAAAGTTCTTTGCTTGCTTACTAAGGTATAGGATTTGTTGGCCAAGCGTGATGAGACACACAAGCAAAAAGGAATTTGTCTCCTGTGCATAAGCTCTCAGTGTACGCACAACAATCATTATCACCGTAAGATTCATTCATCATAAAACATTAGATACAACACTTATTGATAGTTGTGGAGACTAAATAGGCAATTAAACATAAATCATACTAGGATATTAAGTAAGTAATATAAATAAAGTAGCTTTAATATTAATGAAAAAATAACCGATCTGATCTCCTTGGGCTAAGTCGAATGGTATACATAAGAGGTCTCCAAACTTGGCAACTTTAAGACTTGTGGACTTCAACTCCCAGAGTTGAAATCCACAAGTGTTAAAGTTGCCAAGTTTGGAGACCCCTGGTATACAACATCAGTCCACCTAAGAAGAGGTCAATGGGACCCATACAATGCATTTAGATGAAGCCCCCTCCTCAAGGAGCAGCCTTCTACTGGGAATGAGATCAGCAATAGCTCTTGATATTTCAAAAAGTGATCCAAATTGAGTTACTCCATAAGGCCTTTGAAAGCTGAAATCTCCTCCTGTGGAATGATGTCAATGGCTGGCTGAACAACAATTAAATCCATTTTAAACTTTATAAAAGTTGTAGATTTATTATGCTTTTATCTCATACTGTCTTTTTTGGGGGGTACATTATTGTGGTCATAAACCACCAGGAATGCTTTGGTCTTGGGGGGATACATAATGAGGTAACTATGGTGGAAAACCGAAGTCGTGCTCTTTCTGAGCAAATAAAATAACCGTTCAAACTTGAATTGCATTCACAGTGTAGGAAGCAAGCGATGTAATCAGCTAAGAGGCAGAAGCCATCTGTGAGCCAGGCAAGCTCTTGGATCCAATGACCATTTGGACGCAGGGATGGCTGCAACTCTGAGGAACAGTCCCAAGCTCTCCTCCCTGAGCACGGTCGTAACTTTGATTGGGTTGCTGAGTGTTCTGACCCTCTGAAGTGAACTCAAAGATTCCTTTATTAGGAGCGCCAACAGCCCTGGCAAAAAATTTCTCTCTTACTGCAGGCTAACATCCGTCTGTCCGTCCGTCCGTCCAGAAGATGAATAATTGTCTGCCACATCTATTCATCTCCACCCCCTGCCTTTTATCCCCAGAGCTACGGTGGGGCCTCACTAGCAGCGGTGGCTCTTCCTTCCCAAGGACCGGCCCATAGGTTTCCACTACTCTCCTCTCCTCTGCCTTCTGTGCATCCACGCATCAGGCACTGGACCCAGCTGTTCCTCCTCTTCCTCATTGGCCACCTCCAGACCTGGGAGATGTTGACTCTCCATCTGAGGGCTGATGGACAGCCCAGGCTCTTCCTCTATCTCTCTCTCTCTCTCTGCCAGTTCCATTCCCTCATCCCCCTTGGAGCTCTCAGGTTGCCTTGATGCTGATCCTGACTCCCATGGAGGGACCGGCAGCCGACGGGCTGCAACACTGAGCAACTGGTTGTAACCAGGGACTACTAGTTATTTTTAAGTTGGACTGATACAGTACCAAATTTGATTTTCATTTAATCTCGTCTATCAGAAGATGAAATTGGACGACTCCAGTACGGTGTTTGGTGGCACTCCTTAAACATAAGATGCCCCAGGATCTGTGTTAGCGGATGTTATTCTTGAAGTAAGCTCTTCCTTGTGTTTCTCACAGGTTGTAGGCCAGGGGTCTCCAACCTTGGCAACTTTAAGCCTAGAGGACTTCAACTCCCAGAATTCCCCAGCCAGCTTTGCTGGCTGGGGAATTCTGGGAGTTGAAGTCCTCTAGGCTTAAAGTTGCCAAGGTTGGAGACCCCTGTTGTAGGCTTTTGAACTACATGTGGCTTTATGTTGAACTGGCAATTAAAGACATTCTGTAACTTTTAAAACTGTGGAGAGTTTTAAGGATATTGAAAGTGGCAACCAACTATAGCGCTTTTAAAAGACTGTCAAAAGGCTTTGCAATAGTTATTACTCTTTCAAGTCTCATAATCCCCACGGAAGTGCATTTTCTCTCTCTCTCTCTCTCTCTCTCTCTCACACACACACACACACACACACACACACACACTAAGATGTAGGAATACTATCAATGTCTGTTAAGACTACAACATGACTTTGAGGAATCAGAACCAAGTCTATGGAATGAAGACTACATTAGATCCAGAAAAAAGGATATCTTAAGGAAAAAACAGCAAGAAAAGGATAGTTTAAACAAATAAACTTTGATTATTGAAGAACAGAAGCCTATAAGAGTTGTGCCTACTTTCTCAACAAAAAATATTTAATCAAAATTATTTTCCAGAACCAACAGAAAATGCTGATTTTGTTCAACGCTGTTTTTCAAACTGTTACAATTTTAATCTAAATTTCCCACTACAGTAATACTAGCCAGTAGCCTGGTTATTTTTTCAAAGGTTAAGTTGCTCTGAAAACAAGATTTTGCATAGTTTCATCAAAATAGAATGTCTTAAGTAAGCACAACCTTAGAAGACAGCAACAGAAGGCTCAGGGTCTACATCTATCCCAGGCAATTGTTCATCCCTTACCCTTTTCTCCTACAAAAGGCAGAGACCATGTGAAAACATCCATGAAATTTGGAAGCCAGTATGGGTGCGGAGAGCAGTTGAACTGTCTGATATTCATGACATTATTTTCGTATTTTAAAACAGCAGCTGGAAGAAAACAACACAGGATGAGGGCTGATTTTGTACCTCCCTTCCAAGGTTTACAGACCTCTGAAAATACAGTTCTGTTGTTAGGTAAGGCATCTATTAAACAAAAGGAAACATCCTCAACTCAGACAAAAATTTATCTTTGCTCGAGGCCAACTGCTGAAAACTGGGAAAGAAGAAGAGTAATGCCATGTCCAAACATATTTTAGTGTTCTCTGTTACGAGCACTGGCCTTATGTGCTCTCTTCTTCTAACCCACGGGTGTCAAACTCACGTTGCTGTCCCATGACGTTTCGCCCATTCGTGGAGCTGGGGTGGGCGTGGCCTGTGCGCGATGCATCTGGCCTGCAGGCCGCCACTTTTGACACCCCTGTTCTAACCTGACTGCAAGGAGTCATTAGCTTCATTTCTCAAGGGCGGTGTTGTGGTTCGCCGGCAGCAGGTGCGGATGGCAGAGCTCTCGGACAGCGAGGATAAAAGGGAACCAGTCTGGGAGTCTGGCGAGGACTCGGACGAGGGTCCTGCGTCTGATGCAGGGATGGGGCCAGGACTATAGGAGAGTGAGGTGCTGCCACCTGAGTCTTCAGAGTCCGACAACAGTGAGGAAGAGGACCCCGGGGAGCCTGTGCCCAGGAGAGAGCAGCTGAAGCAGCAAGAGCGACTCAGGAGTAAGGCTGGAAGGGGATTGCCTCTCCCATAAGGGATGTGCTCTTTGCAGGAAGCAAAGAAGTTCTTTAGACTCTGAGTCCTCACTGAAGCCCTAACTCTGCTTTGTTTTTGAAACTTCTGTCGGTGGATATTTAATCAATAATTAGTCTTCTGTTCTTGGCAGCCTTTTGCAACCTTGAAAAGGCTTGCTTTTATCTCGGACAATTAGGTTTAAATGACTCTTGGCTGGGAAGGCAAAGAATTCCCAGCGCCACATTAAAAAAAGTTTGCTTTTATACCCAGTTTGTGTTTGTTTCATTTGAACAAGGCTTGAGTCAGAACAGGCAGAGGTTAAATGTAACCCTTGACTTATCTGGTGACCATATGGCGCTGAAAATGTGACTTAGGACCGTTTTTCACACTTAGGACTGTTGGCAGCATTCCCACGGTCACGTGATCAAAACTCAGAGGCTTGGCAACTGACTCATATTTATGACGGGTTCAGTGTCCCAGGGTCGCATGGTCCCCTTCTCTGACCTTCTGACAAGCAAACTCAATAGGGAAGCCAGATTCACTTAACAACTGGGTTACTAACTTAACAAACTGCAGTGATTCATTTAACAATTGTGGCTAAGAACGGTCGTAAAATGGGGCAAAATTCACTTCACACACATTTCACCTAGCAGCAGAAATGTTGGGTTCAATTGTGGTCGTAAGTCAAGGACTTACTAGTTTTACAAGACTGTTTGTTCAGACCAACTGAATGTATTACCAACTAATTCTTCATTCGGACACAATAGGTCCTAACTAGTTGAACAGCAAAAAAACTGATTTCTATCTCCCCTTTATGGCCATATAAGAGAACAGGGTGCACAGAGGCCATATTAGAGAATAGGGGTACACAAATACCAAAACCATGAACCCCAAATTTAGAACTCCATCTGGATAAGGACACGCACTTCCACAGGAACAGCATCCAATGGATTCTGACATTTAGTTAATATTTGTTAATCAGATTTGCTTTTCTAACTGTTCCAAAGAAATTCAGAGGTGTTTTTTTTTTTTTAACTGTCCTCGCATCAACCTTGTGAAACGAGGCTACTTGTATAATGTCGGCCGAGTGTGAACAAACAACTCCCTCTTCCACTGTCTAAAATCTTCCTGTGGTTACATAAATTCTGCATATGGCCAGGAGAACTGGAAACGAAACCCCATCCCAAAACATCAAATTTGGTTCATCCAGCCTGACAGGAAAGTCAAACCGGGCCAGCAGAATGTGGCAAGTTCACAACTATTGCAGACCAAGCTCAGGATCACAGAAGATGCTGTCTAGTTGGAACAAAAAGCACCCGAGTGAAAACTAAAACTATTTAGGACAGGAGTCTCCAACCTTGGCAGCTTTAAGGCTTGTGGACTTCAACTCCCAGAGTTCCTCAGCCAAAATTTCTGCTGCTGAGCAAGACATTTGTTAAATGAGTTTTCCCCATTTTATGACATTACTTGCCATGGTTGTTAAATGAATCCCTGCAGTTGTTCAGTTAGTAACATGATTAAGTGAATCTGGCTTCTTCATTGACTTTACTTGTCAGAAGGTTGCAAAAGGGGACCGCATGGCCCACTGCAACGGTCATAAACGTGAGTCAGTGGCCAAGCTGCTGGTTTTTGACCACGTGATGCCACAATAAGAGGGAAAAACGGTCATCGGTCACTTTTTTCTCAGGGCCTTGTTACTTGGAACAGTCACTAAATGAAGTGTTGTAAGTCAAGGACTGCCTTTATTCCATTCTCCTCTTTCATGATAAGTCTTCAGGCTGGGGAGAATTCCAACAATGGGAAAAGAGAAAGAAGAAACAGACCCTTTTATACTTTTCTAATATAGAATGAACATCTGGTCACAACATTCCCAGCCAAGCAAAAAACAAGTAAAGATATTGTACCATTTCCCCAAAAATAAGATTTACCCTGAGAGTAAGCCCTAGCTTGGTTTTTACATATGTGCCCAATATAAGCCCTAATTAAGATCCCACCCACTCCAGAGTGCACAGGTAAAAATTAAGCTAGGGTGGGGATGGGTGGGGGAGTTGGAGCTGCACTACTACTTACCTTTGGGCAGGTGTAGCCAGGCCTTGCACACCCCGACACCTGCCTCGCTGGCCCATTTCTTCTGCAGCCGGCAAGGCTGGCAAGGCTTTCCTGAAAGCCTCTGGAGCTGAGAACAAAGAAGCTATGGATCGATCCAGAGCTCTGTTATCGTTTGCAGAGGCCTTCAGGAAAGCCTTGCCGGCCGCAGGAGAAGAAGTTCCTGAAGGCCTCTGACAGCGAAAAGGAGGCTTGGGGGTGACACGTGCAAGTGAGGTTAGTCAGTGGATGACATCCCCCCAAAATAAGACCTGGTGCCTTTTTTGGTGGTAAAAAAAATATGACAGGCTCTTATTTTCAGGGAAACACAGGTACTTTTTTTTTTTTTAAGAGAAATTTACAAAAAATTTAACTTAGGCACTCCTCACATACATTCAACAGCTTACCCTTGTTATTATAGACGTCTAGGTAATTTGGTGCAGAAAAGATGGTGATGAGCGATGGAAAACCTGTGGTTTGACTCTTTCTGTACATTCGGTACCTGGAAAAACAGGCAAAGGCTGAGCAAGCTGTTTTTACAAAACACCTTAACCAAGAAAGTTGTTAAACATAACTTGGTATGAACCTACCCGGCATCCTGGGCTTCGTGTGCTCGAATCACAGATAACAAATTATTGTTTTGCAAAAATTCACAAATTGCAGGGTAACTGAAAGAGAAGGTTTTAGAGACGCGTTAGTGTGTGATAAAATAACCAATGATCTTTAATAAGAAGCTACCTGTGAATTTACACATATGGGCTTTATCGCACAGCAGTTCAGATCAAAATGTTCCCGGATGAAATGTCAAACAGATTCTGGGAAAGTTAAGAAGGAAAAAAAGGCCAACGCAAAAGAAACACACAAGCCAACATTTTTTTTTCATCTCAGGAGCTTCATCCAAAGTATTGTTGACAAATAGTAGATATAAGAGTAGGTCTGTTTGAAAATTATAACTTATAAGAAGATAAGTAATAAGTTCTTCGCTATTTTCTCTGATTTACATATGGATGATTAACTTTATCCAGAAGCAAAGAATTTAGCATGTGGGGAAAACAATACAGTTGTGCCAAATGCTGCATTCTAGTTAATTATAATATAATGACCTGACAAACATTGACAGTTATGATCAGGCTGCCACTCCTCAAACGTCCAGAAAAGGGACATTCCTCACAAAAATATTGAAGGAACCTAAAGGCTGACTGGACAGGGTCCTCGAATGTGGCTGAGTTCCGAAAACCCAGAGGACTGGGCCATTCTCTTTTCAGTTTAGAAATGTTGCTTGAACTCTGCCTCACCTGTAGAAATAGGAGCAACCTCGAACGGTGTTGTGAGTAAAGTGTTCCAGGGTCTTCTCGTTGCCATAATCTTCCGATGGATCAGACCATAGTAGGTCGCACATTGGACCAAAGGCTGGAGGCTCCTTAAACCTGTCTAACTGAAAAGACAAATACGGCCAAAAAAACAAAACAAAAACGGTGATTGTGAATGCAAATCTCTAAGACGAGAAGGACGTATTCTGAAGGCATGCAGAACAGGCCAGGTGCAGAAAAGGTTATCTAGAAAATAGCACAGTCCCTTATGACAAGGGTTCCCCAATGTTTATGATTTTGTGGGAGGGGGATGGCACATGCGCCTGTCGCCTGCACAAATGGAGTGTGTGTGTGTGTGCACGCACTTGCCCGTTGCTCGTGCAAGGAAGGATATGCTGGCATTCGCCCACCGTTTCGGGCAGCCCAGTTTTAAACAGATCAGGGTCCGGCAGTGGGCCATGGCCTGGGCGTTGGGGACTCCCGCATTCTGGGATATTTTGGAAATAAATATCTAACATGTGATCCATACTGATTTCCATGGGAGGAATATCTACTCTGTGGAAAGGAGGCTTAAGCGATGGAAAGTCATTTTAAATAAAATCAAGAGAAAAACAGTCCTGCTTAATAGTTTCTCTGAAAGGATTACAAATAAATTTCTTTTCAAAACTGCTCACTTCAGTATTGAGGGAGAAGAGGTGCCACTGGTTAGTGGCTGAATATAATATATATACGCTATATAATCTTGTTTACAAGTTTTAGGGAGCTTCAAAAGAAAAGTTTTGAATTTCTAGACCGGTAATTTTGCAAAAAAATCTGTGAGTAAAACCCAGTCAAAGGTTGTAAAAACGACTGTTGGTGGAATTTAAATCCAAAGAAATTTAGCCTGACAGGCTAAAAAACAGAGGAGCTATCAATAAAGCAGTCTAGTTAAGCCAAGACTGGATAGAAGAACTGGGGAGGGGGCCGGGTGTCTTCAGTTTTTCTATTCAGTCTATAGCCAAGCAGAGCTGAATATATCCCATGCCTGGATCCTGTCGACACCACTCTGGAGAAATACCCGTTTAATGGGCGGAAAGAGCGAAGAAAGACCACTTACTCTCCTAATGTCATCTAGACATGTGATTTCAGGAGAGAGCCCACCGTGCACACACAGAAACTGTTGGTTCAAGAGGGCCGCGAGAGGAAGACAGTCGAATGTATCCATGCACGCATCATATACCCGCTCTGAGTACTTGATTCGACCTGCAGCAAGAAAGGGGGGGGGGGAAATGCAGCTGTTATAAAGGCTGCGGGTTTGCAAAATTTTGGCACAGACAACAACTGATCTATAGACCAAAAGGCTTCTTTCGGGGCTAAAGCTGGAAACAGAATTGTTGTGGCCTGTCGGCCACCGGCCCTTCCAGCGGTTGAATCAGAGGAGGAGGCGGCAGCATGGAAGTCAGGGTCAGCATTGAAAGGGGAGGGGAGGGAGGGAAGGAGGGAGAGGTGTCCATCAGCCCTCAGACAGAGAGTCAACAGCTCCCAGGTCTGGAGGTGGCCGATGAGGAAGAGGAGGAACAGCTGGGTCCAGTGCCTGATGCGTGGATGATGCACAGAAGGCAGAGGAGAGGAGAGCAGTGGAAATCTATGGGCCGGTCCTTGGGAAGGAAGAGCCACCGCTGCTAGCGAAGCTCCACCATAGCTCTGGGGATAAAAGGCAGGAGATGGAGATGAATAGATGTGGCAGACAACTATTCATCTCCCTGCCGGACGGACTTGTTAGCCTGCAGTGAAAGAGAAACTTTTTGCCGGGGTTCCTGGCTCTCCTAATAATGGAATCATTGCTTCAGCTAGAGAGGGTTTGTTGTGTTTAGGGAGCTGGGTCAGAACAAGAACTGTGACTGCCTGCTCCTTCCTTTCTCTTAGGCACCGACTTTCACACTCACGACACTTGGAGATTTTCAAATCTCAGCTCATCTAACAATAAATCCTAGAAATCTCTCACGGACCCCTTGCGTGTTTCAGAAAGTTCTCAGTTGTTGTTGTTTTTAAGAAGTGCACACAGCTCAGGCAAGGTGGAGGGCAAGCAAGTTGAGTCGCACCAGTTCATCCTTGGTGATGATGTGGAGGAACGAACTCCAGAGTTCCTTTGCCGTGGCACTTTGGAGGAAATTGGAGCAGTAAGGAACATTTTCATGTTCATCCCGTGCTGATTTCCTTCCTGAGGAGTGACTGATAATCCTTTGTGAAAGAGTCTGAATGCCACTGCTCTCAGCTTTTTCATTTAAAACCATTCGTTCGTTCATTCAGGATGAAACCTGCGGAGGCAGTTTTATAAATCTACCTTCGGTTGGGTGTAAAAACACCTTTTGCACATCCATTCAGGGTAGTGGTTAGCGGCTGGCCTGGAAACCAGGAGGCTGTGAGTTCTAGCTGTGCCTTAAGCACAAAAGCCAGCTGGGTGACTTTGGGCCAGTCACTGTCTCTTTGCCCAACCCACCACTCAGAGCTGTTGTCGTGGGGAAGAGAGGAGGAGGGAGGAGGATTAGTTATGTTTGCCACCTTGAGTTATATACTAAAATGGCAGGATAAAAATCTAATGATGATAATTGCTTTACCTTTTCAGAATCCTCCAAGTACAGGGTGAGTATTTTCTCATTTCAAAATGAAATTCTGCCAGGAGCCAAAGCCACCTATTTAAAGTTTTACTGAAAGGAACGTGGGTCCTGTCATTGCAAGTTGTAAGAAACGGGAAAGCAAAATGAATTTATCACAAAGAACCTGGTTAATCTTTATGCCGTATAATTACGGGCAGGACTGATAGGTTTGTTCTCACAGTAGAAAAATAATGAAGAGGGTATATCCAGGTACCTGTAATCTTGGCGTCTTCTACTTACCATGTCACCAATTTAAAAATTGCATTGCTCTTTTCAATAGGAAGTAAAGAAATGAGGACAAAAATGTTTCACCATCTTCATTTCCAGAATTTGAATGGATTTTGTCCACATATTATTCATTTCGTAATTTATTTACATCCTGCCTTTATTTTTTTTTAAAATAACTCAAGGCGGCCAGCACACCCAATATTCCTTTCTTCCTCCTATTTTCCCTACAACAACAACCCAGTGAGGTGGGATTGGGCTGAGAGTGACTGGCCCAAGGACACCTAGCTGGCTCTGATGGCTGAAGTGGAACTCCTCTGCTTTCTAGCCTGGTGCCTTACCTACTAGACTTGCATGGCAAGTGGATTTTATTTATTTCTCGTGGAATATGCATGAATCGGGGAGAGTGAAAAACAAGCAGGCAACCCATCGGGTTTTATAAGCCAGGGCAAGACTGACAGCAACTGATAATGGCACATCAGCAGTCTCCTTCCTTTCCTTCTTATAGATTATGGGATCATCATTGTCGTTTAATGACCCCATAATCCCTTGGGGGGTGAAGTCTGGGCAAGGGAATTGGAGCTAAGTGTTTACTGGCCAGATGCCCTTCCTGTTGCCAGTACAGAGTTTTGTTCAGCAGATATATTCTCATTGTGCCCAAAGAGAGAAATATCTGACTCTACCTAAGATTTGAACTTACAGCTTCCTGATTGATTGTGAGGCAAGAGCTCTACCTCTAAGATGCTGGAACCAAACAGAGTAGAAAAATTTAAGCAGTCTCAGGGGCTCTTGCATTCCAAGGAAAACCTAGGTTGAATTCCGATTCCACAGTTTAATAACACCAAGCAGGGAAACAAGAAGGTGCTGAATTTCTACAGCACAAGGAGGTTTTAAGACAAAGCAGAGAAGAGTTGTATTGGAGGGAGGCTGGGACACAAGGAGACACTTGGGTTTTTTTTAAGCTAATGTGCTAAGCCAGGGAAGTAATATTTAAATATGCAAGGAGAAAAGAGAACTGCAGCCAAGGAAGGAGGGAATTAAGCAAATTTTTATCTGCAGGATTTTGAAACTGATCAAAAGGAGAATTGAACCGGGGTTTCCCTCCCTAACATTTTATTCGGATTATTCCTTTTTTTTGTTTTGGTTTTCACCAGACTGATGGATGGATGGATTAGATAAATAGAATCGGTCAAGAATCTGCCTTAAAGGGGGAGCCCCTCAGTTTCCCTTCGATTCGGATAGCAGCTGCACGATCTGGAACTGAAAGCTCTTGGCAATAATTACAGGCTGCAGGGTCCCTAAAGAGATGGGAGTGGGAGGGATAGCTTGCATGGAATCAGACTGTCAGGAAAACAGTAAGTCGGGAGCAGCTCTCTCGGTCTCTGTGGAAACGCCCCTACTACAGGAGGAGGGGGGGGGAAGCTGCAGCATTTATGCAGCCTCATCAACATTCACAACCTTCTTTTGTCACACGCAGCCCATCCAACGTCTTTTACTTACACTCTTGTTTGAAGGTGAAATATTCTGTGAGATGCCTGCACTCATGGTTTCCTCGGAGCAGGAAAAGTGTTTTGGGGAAGTTTATCTTTAAACTCCATAAATACAGCACACACTGCAAGAGAGAGATTGAAAGTAGCAGGTGAAAAAAAAACAACGGGGGGGGGGGGGAAGGCCCTTACTTTGAAACTTTTGGAAGATGTGTACAAAGCTGGTTCCTCCCCCCTACCCCCAAAATACCCCAATCAAACATAACGGGACTTAAAGGGGTAGGAAGACTGGAAAGCATTTTATGCCACATCAGATTAATCATCGAGTCCAGCAGTGTTTATACTCTGACTTGCCATAATGACTCACTGGGTCCTGCGCAGAAAGTGATCCGTTTCCATCACTTATTACTTAACCAGAAAATCAAGGACTGAACCTGGAACCTTTGGCGTAAATAACTGTGATCCTGCTTAAGAGATTC
The DNA here is from genome assembly GCF_049901735.1 of Notechis scutatus. NCBI lineage: Eukaryota > Metazoa > Chordata > Lepidosauria > Squamata > Elapidae > Notechis > Notechis scutatus. The sequence continues at coordinate 5,427,683 of NC_142015.1, forward strand.
AAACTGAGTACCCAAGGCAACAGTGTGATACAAGAAAACCACTGCTCTGGTCGAAAACAGGGGTCTCCAACCTTGGCAATTTTAAGCCTGGAGAACTTCAACTCCCAAAATTCCCCAGCCAGAAGTCTGCCAGTCTTAAAGTTGCCAAGGTTGGAGACCCCTGGTCTAAAGAACCATTAGGCAGGTAAAGCAATGAAGCACAGGTGTGAAAAACAGGGCAGGGGTCTCCAACCTTGGCAACTTTAAGACTTGTGGACTTCAACTCCCAGAGTTCCTCAGCCAGCTTTGCTGAGAGTTGAAGTCCACAAGTCTTAAAATTGCCAAGGTTGGAGACCCCTGCTCTACCCCATCTATCCAAAGACGACTATTGTTCTGTGCCAATTATATTTCTTCAAATTGGACACTCTTTGTATTTATTTTTTTTACAGCCAACACAAGCAGGCCCTTCAATTGTTAAATAAAACATTTAGGTTCATTTTATATTAACTGCATTCAGCAGCATCAGTTTAAAAATCTTAAAATGTCACATGGAATTGGAACAGGAAAAGGAAAAAGCATATCAGTTAAGTGCCAAATACATTATATAGTCAGAAGCTAAAAATGGAGACAAGAGAAGATTCTCAGGAGAATTCTACTGGGAAAATTACTATCTTCAATAGGAGCTATCTTATTCGGATGTTTCTGCATAAAAATTGACATTTTTCTATAAGCAGGCCTAGATAAGATTTTTCATGCAAGTTCCTGAATGATACTATGATGTTCTAATAGCCATTGCCTATAAGCATTGAACATCATTGTCTTCATTGGGTATTTTCTGATTTTATTTCCAGTAAATTATTGCCAAAACACTTTCTGCCTTTTGTGCTTTTCTCTCAGCACAAATAGCCAAATGATCATACAACAAAGCAAAATCAAATGTAAAGAAAATGCCAGAAAATACCAAAGTATTACATTGGGATATAAATTGAAAATTAATACAAAACATACGATTTTAAAAAATGTTCTTAATTTTAAAATAAAAATTCCAATAACATTGTCAATTTAAAGACAATGAAGCAACTTGCAAGAAAAAGATTTTTCCCCCATTTCTGTCTTGTAAAGATTTCTAAACAACCTGAAAGAAGAGTAGGATAAACACAGAATAGACTGCTCACTTAGTTAGGATACAGGAATGACGTGCTAAAGAGATTTAAAAATATTTAGCTCTTGATGATTTACAAAGGGATCCTTTATTCAATACTACAATTCTCAACTACACATTTCTAGATTACCAGATCTACTCTATTTTTTAATTTTTCCCCGTTTAGCAGGTGTACAATAGAAACATAGGTAAATAAATTTGAGTTGACTGATGATAAACCAGTCCAAATATATTGAGACAAGTTAAAGTTATGATGGTAGCTATGAAGTCCTGAGTTTTCCTGGTGAGGCAACCAAGGAGTAGTAGGATAGAGAAGTCCTTACACTGTATCTCAGAACTGCTCTATCAGTTTAGGAATAGATTTCAGTGTCTGGTTGGGAGGATCTTCAAAGATCATTTAATGTACAACACACATACACAGAAAAATCTGGGATTCATTTCAACAGAGCCCTGGGGACCCATGAAAAAAAGAATGATCTACTCTACTAAAATTAATACTTTGATGTATGGTAGATGTATATTAGGGAAAATATTTCCCAATGGTGACTCGATTCACTTTATTATGTTGTTGAATCTTTATTGTTAATTCCTATGAATGAATAAATGAATGAATGAGTGAATGAGTAAATGAATGAATGAATATGAATGCATGTAGCTAAAGACAAAGGGAATATATAAAATAAAAATAACAAATGAAAGAATCTGAACCATCAGAAATATGGGTTGGTCAATGACTAGCAACATTTGAAAAAAATACACCACCATATCAAAATCAAGTAGATGAGATAAAATCCTAATACAACAAAGATAAAACAAATCAAAATGTAACACAGTTCAATACTATAAATACCCACTGTAGATCTAAAATATCACAATGCGTGAAATAAAATATCACATAAAACAAAATAGCGAGCATGTATTAAACTTAGTGACAAATAAAATAAAAGTGGTTTTATTTCTGTGATCGGTTACGTCTTATTTTCATTGTGGCCATACAGAATTTAATTACTGAACAAATAAAATAAAAAATTATGAATCTTCCAGAAGATGGTTCATGTAGAAATTGTCTAGTCTTTCTGAAAATTTACATATTATGGGCAGAATATGAGCAGGCCTGATATGCCTGTAGAATTCACAATGTCGTAATACTGTATATGTAAGATAGTTTCCTTATCGGCACATGGATAGGTATGCTCAGTTAATGCAGTTTTGGAGTTTCTATCTTGCAGCTGTGTGGGTGGTCAGATATTATGACTGGGCTTTGAAAAATTCTATTCTCAGCTTGGGAAACATCAGATTTTGTAGATATCTTGCTAAGTTCTCAAGTGTCCTTATGAATCTTTGGGTGAGCAACTGTTATGTTTGGTCCTACCTTAAAGAATCAGAAATGGCAAGAAAATCCATATAATGCCAGTTCCGCTCTATTAGCTATTTCAAAGGAGAGGGAAAAGGGAAAGAGGTTTAAGAGCTTTAAACCTACGTTAGAACAAGAAGTGTATAGAATCCCGTGTGTTCTTTGAGGTTGTTTTCTTGCAGACACATTTGTGCACTGATGATATTACCTAGTTGGGTCATAAAATGCAAGCAAACACCCAAGCTCAGAGACCACGAAGAACCCCAAAATTCAACCCTGAGCTACAAATATTCTCTTTGATTAGTAAAAAAAAATATATATGCACTACACTATTTTGACCAATTAGATATAGATAACTTTATATATTCAGAACCATCTATACTCCTGATAGCATTGACTGCAGTGTCAAAAAGAATGTTAACTGCAAAAACAAAGGGGAGAATGATAGTTGTGTTATAAAGGCATACTTTGAATTCATTAACATAATTACACATATCAGTACCTATTTCATTTCTTCATTTGTATTCAATCTTTCCAAGGAGTTCTAGATAGCATACATGAGCTAAGATAATTAACATGAGCTAAGCTAGTATGTTCAACATATATTGGCTGGCATACATATGCTAAACCATGAATTTGTTACCCATGGTAATCTTTAAAACATGGTTTACAAATCATAAACAACTGAATATTGCTTAGCTCCATCCATGTCGGCACCACATTTGTGTTCATGTGCACCTGAGTTACAGGAGACTGTAAATTTTAGTCTCCCTGGTCCAGATGATGATTCCCTGTCTCATCATCCATGCAAGCCACTGGCCTCTGTTCTAACAATGTTAACATTGGCCTTGCTTCCCCCCAAAGCTTTTGAGCCTGTTTCCTGCATCAAGATACAATTATAAAAATTACCTCCTCTTCTATTCTGTTAAAAGGACATGACCAGAAACCGCCCTGGCAGATCTCCCAAACCTTCCCAACCCAAATGAAGAAAATAATGCTTTAATTCCTTGGTTTCCTCCCATTCTTGAAAAATGAAAGTGGCAGCTGGAAAAGCCAAACACAAAAGCAATTCCTGAACATTGAGGGGCAAGATTCTTCTGCATCCAAGATTGCATGGGATATTTTTCTTCATTGTCCAGATAGCGACCTGTTGTTGTAAGCTTTGAGAAAACTCATTAGTATTTGGGCTGTGTTCTTTTATCTTTGCCAATTTACTTTCTCTGTTCCAAACCCAATGTCTGGCTTCACTCTCCTTTTGTATGTGTGTTTTATTATAATTTTATTTATAGTTTTTTTTCTTTAACATCCATAGGTGTTTGGCGGACAAAGAATTGTCTGGTCAATATATTTTACACACAGTAATAATAATAGTAATATTGTTTAGATATACATAATCTTTCAACTTCTAACATTTGTGTGTGTGTGTGTGTGTGTGTGTGTGTGTGTGTGTGTATAAGAAGCCTGATGATGGCAGATGAGATTCTGCTGAAACGTTGCTACAACTTTAAAAGAACTACAATGACGTGGGAAAATACCCGAACCAAGCCGAACACCATACATGTAAGTACCCATGAAAACTTAAGAAAATATATATATATATATATATATATATATATATATATATATATATATATATATATATATATATATATATATATATAGGTTATAATGTATTCTATTCTACATCAGTATACATACTACAATTTTTCCAATTTCTACCTTCTACCTCTTTTTTCTAACTTTTAGTAGAATAGCCACCCTATTCAGAAGTATTCTATATCTATCCATCATCTCTTGTCCTTTTTAGAATCTCAACTCTTATTGACTTCTTGGTAAGTGTTTCATGCTTCTCCCTTGGGATCTTGTAACTCCTTACATCAGATTTATTTGATCCTAGCATTTCATCTGCCACAACACCTATCTCTTGTTGGATCTCTAGAGTCCACACCCTGAGTTCCCTCTCTTTATTGCTGTCCTTGTTGTCCACTCTCAAATGGACGAACATTGAAGACAGATAACACTATTTTATTGGGAGGAACAGGGATGTCTCTGTTCACGCACCTTAGCAAAGCTTCTCAATTTCGTTTGATCAAGTGGCATCTACGTCCCCCTGTTTTTTGAAGGATGAATACCTGGCTTTGTAGAAAAGGAACTAATATCAGTTCCGTAGGTTCTGAGAAAGGAATCAAGGCTAACATGAAAGGGGCTCCATGCTGCCCCACACAAAAGACGGTAATTCAAGCAACGCCCAAGTTTCGCAAGTGCCAGGTTTTGCAGCATGGCCCCTGAAATATTTTGGATGTGTTTCCTAGTAGCATGTTGCATATAATTATTTTTTTCTGAGCAGAACTTCCAACAATCATCTCAGCAGAGTTTACACCCCCTTCCTCCTTCTCCTCCTCCTCCTCTCTCCAGATCAGCACAATTTCCTCCACCTTTCCCAACGGTTTCTTTTTAAAACCCGTCCACGCTCACTGAAGTAGTGCAGAGGCAGAGGAGATGCGGATCTCCAACAGGACGCCTTTGTGAAACCTACATTTTTTTTCTTGAAAGTTAAAAACCTTTTAACTCCCCATCTCCCACACAGAAATTCTAGATATCACACTTAACGTCGCCTGCTGAAGTTCTTCCCTAGTTGGAGAATTTGAAGCAAAATTTCAGAATTCTTCAAGAACAACAATGGAAGAATTTTTTTAAAAAAGCATGACTCACGCAGAGACTGACATAGGATTTTTGTCTCGAGTAAAATTAAAAATTAATGTGGCACTTCCTCAAGTAAACCATTTAAGCGATTTTAACAAAGCAAAAAGAGCTTTGTAAAAAAAAAAATACCAACTGTTCTCAAGGGACTTTTCAATACATGATTATCAGAGCATGTTTGAAAATAAGCCAAGTGGCAGACTCAACCCATCTACTTTGAAGATGGATCTGTGTCCTTCGACTCCCCCGTATAAGTCGTATTTCAGTGCAATCCCTTGCTGGGCTCTCAAGGGAAATCCTCTTCTTCAGTCAAGTAAATAAATAAAATGAGAAAGATTTTCATCCTAAAGGAATGTTCGTGGATTGCATTCAAGCATTATGGCATGTGATGCTTCAATTGTGTTACCACAGGAACCTATCACAATATTAAAATCTATGCAGTCAAACCAGAAGTCCCAAAGGTGCATTTCAAAAGGCAACCGGCCTTTCTTTTTTGTTTGGAAAGGTTTCTTATCCAACAAGCTTTTTCAGTTCTGAAAAAGTCCACCTGCCTTTTAAAAAGCACCTTTGGGACAACTGTGACCTGGATTGTTGAGAATCTCCATAGACAATCAAGCAAGATAGACATTTTGAAAAATTAAATAAACAAGGCAATTGTTGTGAGTCTTTTTGGATTTGTCTCCACTACCTTTTTAATAAACTCTGAGGTCATCCTGTCTCCTTCAGGAATTTTAACTGACTTATCTGCCAGAGTTTATAATGAGAAAACCTGTTAATATCAGCACATTAAATATATTTAAAAAAAATACTTTGGAAAGCTAATGACAACAAAGATATGAAGTAGTACATAGCTTTTTCCTTTTAGGATTGATGGCACAGATCACTATTTGGAATTCAGATGGAATTCCTGAACATATAAAGATTAAAATCATGCAGACTGTAAGCTTTTTCCCCTGTAAGCTTTATGGGTGTGAGAGTTGTACTCTGAAGAAAGAATAAGAATATGAATGCTTTTGAACTCAAAAGTATACCTTGGATAGCCAAGAAAGCAACCAAATGATTCACTGATTAATCCAGATTATTATACTTTGAAAAAAAAAAAAGGAAAGAGAGGAGAAGAGGACAACAAGTAGCAAGTTAGAGAGACCCAATTAGAACAGCAATAGGGAAGATGGGAAAGTCCAAGACAAGATTATTCTGTAGAAACTAAACATCTCAAAAAAGCATGTAAATAAAAAGCTTTGGTTTACCTTACATAAAAGCTTTGGTTTACCTTGATTGACACTTGCAATTAGACTTTCACTATCAGAATATTCCTACCTCAACTGTTGAGATAGCTACCTCAATTGTTGTGGTATAAGAACCCATAATAAGAAAGTGTGTCTTATTTCTTTTTTCTCCCCTGAAATTTCTTTGAAAATCCTCTTGTGGGACAGTAAACCAAAGGGCAGTGATTATCTCATATTGATGTTACATCATGAGAATCTTTATGGCAAAAATGCTGGGTAAACCTTCTTTATAGTTCTTATGCATTCAGACTGCATCTTGCTTCACCCTTTTTGATATCCTTTCATTGTCTGGGTGAAATGGTTTCTTGCACCCACTATTCTATACCTTTCTTAAAACCAGGTTGTGAGATCTCCAATCAGCCATAACTTTTCTCCATTATGTAAAGCATTAAACATCACTACAGAAACACAGTGGTACTTCGGTACTCGACTGCTTCAAAACTCAACGAATTTGGTACTCAATGCATTTTGAAAATGTTATCCCAGTACTCGGCCTTTGTTTAGTACTCAATAGCAATAGCACTTAGACGTATATACTGCTCTATAGTGCTTTACAGTCCTCTCTAAGCAGTTTACAGACTCAGCATGTGGTCCCCAACAATCTGGGTGCTCATTTTACCCACCTCGGAAGGATGGAAGGCTGAGTCAACCTTGAGCCTGGTGGGATTTGAACTGCCAAATTGTAGGCAGCCGGCAGGCAGCAGAAGTAGCTTGCAATACTGCACTCTAACCACTGCGCCACAGAGGCTCCTATGCCCTGCTATAGGAAGAGGGGGACGGCTGTGGGGAATGGACAGGAAGTCGGCAATGCTGGGAAAGTCACTGACATAGGAAAGTTCTTCCCGGCCGAAACAAAGCGTTACATGGAAAGTCATGCTGTTTGTTTGGGACTCGTCCTTTTTAGTTCTTGTCGCACCTCCCAGAATCAATTAACACCAAATACTGAGGTACCACTGTAATATACTTTATAGAGAAGAGCAATTTCATCTACTAATCAATTCATTGTCAAACGTGACATACGCCTTGGAGGATATGCTAACTAAGCCTTCAGAGGGTTTATGATGGAGAAAAAAATTCTTATGCATTTCTCTAACTAGCCAACATGAAGACAATTTAACCAACAACTGCATGGAGAGCCACCAACAACTAAAGTATTAAATATCAAAACTATTCTTATAAATTCACTAATCCCTCGGATGTTTATGGGGGAATGTGTTGCAGAGAGTCATGAGGTCTCACAAGTGACACCTCAAATAAAGAGGAAAACTCTTGATATTTTTTACAACCATCGTTGTCACGGCATACATAGGGAAACACTCATCTTGTGGAGAGATGGGTGGCAAATATATTTAATAATGATGATGATGATAACAGGCTGATCTGAAAGCAAGCGCAGTAAGTATGATCCTGTTTTCCACGCGGAAGTCAAACTCTACAAAACAAGGACACACACGGCTCTACAACTATGCAACCAAAAGAAACTATTCATGATGCCGTTTTGCCAATGCTTTGCCAATGAGAATCAACAGTTCTCTTCCTTATACTGCAGAAAAAGGGAAAAGGTCAACAGGTAGAATCTTATATGGCATTTATCAGGCACCCTAAAACACGGGGCTGGAAAAGTGATAGCTAAGAAACTTTTGTATTAAAAGGAACTGGTTCTAAAGAAACTGCCGAGATCCTTAAGATCTCACCTTTAGATGAGATGCGGGGACACAGTCAAACCAAATCAAACCATCAAAACATATTGATTGATTGATTGATGATTTGATTTGACTGTGTGCCCCCGTCTCATCTAAAGGTGAGATCTTAAGTATCTCAACAGTTTCATTAGTTTACTTTAGTTTGCTTTATTGTCCTTGCACCTCGTACAACGAAATCAAGCACCATCTTCAGTGCACATCATGACCATGAAAATAAATACAAACCCACATCCTTCACACTCCACACATTGAATTGAAAACCCTGACACCGCACCAACACTGCACTATACAGCAGAATTCAACAGAGCTACTGCCCTGGGATAGAAGCTGTTTTTCAGCCTACTTTTTTTTCTCACCAGGTTCCCCGCCCCCCAATTTTTAGATCAAAATGTGATTTATGCATATTAATCTATGTAAAAACAGCTGTTGGGGTCAATTTATCGCTGGTATTTGCAAAAACCAATTGCCTAGCTCAAGGGTCAGCACTCTGCAGCTCTGGAGCCACATGTGGCTCTTTCATCCCTCTGCTGTGACTCTCTGTTGCCGGTCGGTTCCACAATTGATAGGGCTTTCGGTTAGGACAGGTAGAGAAAAAAGGATGCTGCGCTAGAAAGAGACTCTATGGTGGCAGAAACGGACTTCCGGCTGGCAGAGGAAAAAGGACGCCACACTAGGAGGAGACTCTATGGTGGGGGAACCAGACTTCCAGTCGGTTCCAGAATTGAACCGGGGGTGTGTGTGTGTGTGTGTTCCGGTTAGGACCTTTGTTGCTCTTTGGTGTTTTAGGTTGCCAACACCTGGCCTAGCTGTAGCTGCAAAATGAGAGGATGAAGAAATGCTTTCATTTGGAAAGAGACTGTTTTGACTGAGCCCGTGATGTCTTGCACCGCAATTGAAGGACTTTGTCACTATTCTTCTTACTGGCTTACAATTGAGAGGATGAATTAAAAGGGGATTCTTGAAGCATGTCAAGGTTGAGCAGTCCCAAAAGCAGAGTGCAAGAAGAAAAAGAAAAACCAGTGCTTAATTCAGACTTTAAAGTGCTATCCCTCAAAGGCTCAGTTGAATTGTCACCTCTATACTGAAGTAGCCTCTGTCCACGTAGTCTCCCAGGAAGAGGTAGCGTGTGTTATTGGGTGATCCACCGACTTCAAACAATTTCATCAGGTCAAAGTACTGCCCATGAATGTCACCACACACTGGGGGAGGAACAACAGAAAAAACAATATTATACACTGAACAGAAGGGGGAAAAGGGTCACAAAACCAACTGGGAACATAGCTTTGCTCTAAATTCTTGAATTCCACCCAGGTCCTACACTTTTATTTTCATGGTATGGAAACACTTCCTCCCTTCCAAAAGTTTACCAAGTTTTCTAATACCAAACACGCTTCATCAGAATGAGGCAAATCAGAAAACCTTTCAATTTTAGCAGTCAGCTTGACCAGAGTTCCCCAACCTTTCCAGACTGGCAGCCCAGAGCTGGGGGGTAAGAGGGGATGGTTTTGTGGGAGGGACAAGTGCATTTAAGTGCATGCATAAGTGCCCGTGATGTTCGTGGTGACACAAGCACGAATGGGGCCGCGAGCGCCCGTGACGAGGCTTGCGCGAATGGGGCCACGAGTGCACGCATAGGTGGCCGACCCCTCATGCGGCTCAGTGGTGATTAGCCTGCAGCCCGATAGTGGGCCGCGGAGCATAGGTTGGGGACCCCTGAGCTCGATGACTCAGGAGCTGACTTCTAACCTGTGATCGGAGCTTCGACTTCAATCATTGTCTTCTCATGTTTCAAGATGGCAGCTCCATCATTGATTATCTTCAGCGCTGCGTCCTCTTCCAGGCGCCCTTCTTTTATCAAATGGTTTTTTAAGATCTCTAACCGGGGCTTCCCATCCTCAAAAACTTCTTTCAGGGTTAGCCGCTGAGTTGGGGGGAAAGGAACAGCTGGAAAGAGAAACAAATAAAAGGACATTAACAGAGTTTACTAGAACAACAGTAATACTTCCAAAACAATAATTCCTCCACTAAATTTAAAATTAATGCCCCCCTTCCCCCGCCAAAAAAGCACATACTAGCTTTTAGTGAATTTGTGGTCGTTAGTAGGGAAGTTATCGCTATTTCCTCAAATGTAAATAATACAAGCATTACCAGCAGAGGTGGGATTTTCCAGGAATAACAACCGGTTCGGTGATCGCGAGCAGTCGAGTAACACAGCTGAGAAGTGACAACCCACTGTGCCATGTTAATCAGAGCTAGATAGGTAAAGTGCAGGGGTGGACGGGCAGGCCCCAAATGATAGTCGCAGCAAACTGGTTCGCTGCCAGCTGATTTTCAGAGCAAGGGGTTCGGCTGAACTGGGCCGAACTGGTAGAATCCCACCCCTGATTACCAGAGATCTTGAAAAGAGAACTGTGAAAACCAAAAGAGCTCTTTGCCCTTCCACATTGAAATGGTTCCTATTAGAGCACCCATAATTCAGGTCTCAAAAAACATGGAAGGATAGATAAAAACTGGGTAACACAAACATTTGGCAATGATGTTATCGAGAGATAGAAGCAAGTGAAGATTCCAGAGAAATTCCTAATTAACGCAAAACTTGTTCTAGTTTTATAACAAGTGTTTTTTCATCCATCTCTTGGAGGGGAACATGGGAAGTAGGGAAAAGCCTGTTCACTTCAGCAACAGGTGAAAATTATACGATTCTAGGAAAAAGAATAGTTCTACCACCATCTAATAGCTACTAATTGTTAGTATGGGGGGGCGGGGGAGCCACAAAACTTCTCAACATTTTTGGAAACTCTTATTGGACAGAAGAACTATGCCAACTCACAAAAATTAAGCAAATAAATAGTTTACCAATGCATATAAAAAACAGAAAATTGGTAGAGAAATGCTTTGGCAGCAAGTATAAAACGTGCTTTTTTATTTTCTAAGTTAAATTGATCACTAATGCAATGATCTCCACTTCATTGCAAGGTGGAAGAGGGCAATGGGTTAATTCTTTTTAAAATTCAAAAGTTTAGTGAAATGTAATATTACATATAATATTAATAATCAGAAGACAACTGGACAATCGAATACGAATATGCATGCATTTCACTGGATAATGAAACAAGAAAGATTCTAATAAAATTACATTTCTCCCTAGTTCAGCTACTGAAAGCTATAAAAGACATTATGAACAAGACTGACAAATATCATATATTCATTTGCATGTAATATGAAGCCTCATTTTTATCCTTCCATTCTTTAATTAAATAGAAATTCCTACTTTTTTTAAAAAAATGTAAATATGTTAGAGAAAAGTTGAGTATTTGATTGGAGAAATTCAATTAAAAATGGTTAATATCAATTTTATTTGTATTTTATTTTAATTTTTGGTTTTATAATACAAATCAAAAACTTTTTATTTCACAGAGTTTAAATTTTCCCTTGCTCAACCATCAAACATTTTATGAGTCTTCCAGAACGTCTATAACACCTTTAACACTGTGTTTTAGAATGCAGTATTGCAAGCAAACTCTGCCCACAACCAGGAGTTCGATCCTAACCAGCTCAAGGTTGACTCAGCCTTCCAGCCTTCCGAGGTCAGCAAAATGAGAACTTGGACTGTTGTGGGTAAGATGCTGACTCTGTAAACTGCCCCCAGAGTGCTATAAAGCACTATAGCAGGGGTGTCCAACCTTGGCAACTTTAAGACTTGTGGACTTCAACTCCCAGAATTCCTCAGCCAGCAAAGCTGGCTGAGGAATTCTGGGAGTTGAAGTCCACAAGTCTTAAAGTTGCCAAGGTTGGACACCCCTGCACTATAGGGTGGTATAGAAGTGCTATTGCTATCAATGGAAAGTTCTAGAAAATGGCTATCCCTCTTTAATTATAAATGGGTCTTATTATCCTAATTTTATATATTTCATCCCATATACAGTTGCCTACATGAACAGATGGCTGATCTTGGGGGAAAGTTTTTTTTTTTTTAAATGCGCAAATCGTTACACAGAACAGTACAAACAAAAAAAAAAAATGTGTTCGGAGACAGATTCATCTGACTGACATTCCAACTTATATTTTGCCATATGCCATTTGCAAAAGCCTGCAATTACAGCAATTGAAAGATGGAGACCTAAAATAACAGAATAACAGAGTTGGAAGGGACCTTGGAGGTCTTCTAGTCCAACCCCCTGCTCAGGCTTCTGCCTTGCTTTGTAATGCTTTGTAAATTTTTATAAATAACCTTAACACGTTGATCAACAGATTGGCTTCTTGAAAATACTTGATTAGCTATGATGGACAAGCAAAACCATTTTGCTGATTCAGATTGTTCCTCTTCCCCCCCGAGGCAATTTCCTTCCCATTTCAATAATTTAAGAAGAAATGCTCTACGGCAGATTTGGAACAGCAACGAAAGTTAAATATTGATTTGGCTATTTGGTGAGAGAATGCTGCAGGAGCTTCTTTTGGTGGGTCTGAGGAATACCCGGCAAGAGTCAGTAGTCACGATGTTGATGATACAAGACTAGGACTGATAGGAGAATATGAATATATATGTCTGACGAACACAATACAGAAGCCTGATGATGGCAGATGAGATTCTGCCGAAACGTTGCTACAACTTTAAAAGCACAATTATAATGACATGGGAAAATACCCGAACAAAGCTGAATACCATACATATAAATACCCGCGAAAACTTAAGAAAACAAATATGTATGTATGTATGTATGTTTTCTTAAGTTTTCGCGGGTACTTACATGTATGGTATTCAGCTTTGTTCGGGTATTTTCCCACGTCATTGTAGTTGTGCTTTTAAAGTTGTAGCAGTTTCAGCAGAATCTCATCTGCCATCATCAGGCTTCTGTGTTGTGTCGTCTGTGATAGTCTGACTCACAGACGAACACTATACAGAAGCCTGATGATGGCAGATGAGATTCTGCCGAAAAGCACAACTACAATGACGTGGGAAAATACCCGAACAAAGCTGAATACCATCTATCTATCTATCTATCTATCTATCTATCTATCTATCTATCTATCTATCTATCATCTATCTATCTATCTTGCTTTTCTATAAGCAAGATAGTTGTCAGGGTTCCGGCAGTTACTCCAATTAAATCATGAGCCTTGAGCCACACTCCCAAAACTAAAGAGGATTTATTTGAAGGTAACATTCTATGTCCGGCACTAATCTGGGCGTAGCCAACTCTGAGATACATAATTCACTGTCACCCTTGATCCTGCTTCCCCCCCCCCCCACTCCTCTGGGTGTATCATCCAACGAAAAAATGTCCATAGCAAAGAGTCATCAATCATGCTCTCCAATTAGATTTTTTCGTGGCAGAAGCTTCAGCCATCTAACCAATCTTAGAAGAAAATACGAATGGAATGTACTTTCGATTTCACACTGTTGCCTGCTCTTTGAACCCCCCCCCCTCTTTCTGTTGTCAACTATATAACATATCTACAAAAATGTTGTATGAGTTGACATTCGGCTCCCCTCACTTCCCTCACTTGGAAGAAATGTTCAGTTCCAAGTGGGGAAAAAGACACTGGAAACATGGTGACTGCTTGGAAAGATGGTTTAATGGTGGACAGGATCACATGCCTTGTAGCTCCTGGGAGAAAAAAAAGGGCAGAGATTCTGAGAGTGTCTGGGTTTTATGCTCTCTGTTGGGATTTGAATTTCAGCTTGTATTCTTGATTGGTTGTCAGGCTCCCATGGGGCCATGCAGGGGCAACTCTGTAGGCTGTCCTGAGACCCAGGCTTGGTTGGCTATTGCTGGGTGTTGATGTAATGAGAGGGCTTTGGGCAATTCCTATTATGGCTCTGCTTGAAGGAGGTAGATCTTTGTTATGTAGAATAGACTGGGCCAGGCCTTAATGGCTCACTAACAAAGGTGGGGTGGTAGTGGTGAGTTTCTGCCTCTCTAGGTTTCTACTTTTCTTTTAGGGGAAACATTCTGCCTTTTTAGTATATCCTAAAATATTTCCTTTTTCTAGGAGAGGGGAGGGTGCTAATTTCCTACAGTTGGTGTTGTCACGATAGCTTTCTTTTTTTTTTAAAAAAGAACAAATCCTGATTCCACTGAGAAAACTGTTAAAGGGGACTAGAAAATTACAATTTGCATGGCATTAACAACAAAATTTTACAGGGGAAAATTGTTAAGGACCAGCATTACATGAGAATATAGCATGAATGAAGATCAAAACAGCTAACACTGGGGCAATTGTAAGCCTTTAAAAATCCACCAATGTTCAAACATCTAAGCGTACATATACAAATTGTGACCAACGGGAAAGATGAGTCACAGAATCTCACAGACAAAATACTCATGAGAGAAAGCCTTCCTTTTCTCTAATCCAGGATCATTTTACAATCATCCACAACTCTATCACATCAGAAATAAAAATATTTGCCTTCCACTTAGTGAAATTTCCTGCAAGGATGCTTTTGATTCTGGCTCACAATCAAAAAAAAAAATCACGACAAAAAAAATCGCAGCAAACTTTAAAGACTGAATCTGGAAACTGTAATTTACAATGAACTAGTATCCTGAAGATTTTCGGCTTCTTGGTTCATCAAACACTTCAAAGTTAGGCCTCTGGATGAACAAGAAAGTGTTTCTGTGCCCTCGTTCTCTTTCTGCAACTAACAAAATCCCTGCATCTCAGTTAAAGTTTACCCCTCAATTTATTTATTTTGTCATTTCAGAAATTGGATCTATCTTCATTTGTTTATATGTTAAACAATGTCCATCTATAAAAGAGGTCTTAAGTATGAACGAGAAACAAAGGAACATGCATACTCAAAAATAAACCCCACTGAATTTGATAGAAATGATTCCCAGTAAATGAGGACAGGATTATAGCCTAATTTTTCAGAGTTGCAGATATAGAAAAAGAACCTGCAATAATAGGCCTGTGAACAGCAGGTTCATCAAATAATAACTGTCATAATATTTAGAGAGAGCAAAAAGCTAATGCAGAACTTGAAACCATACTAAGTTCTTTACTAGCGCCAGACTGAACAAAAGAATAAGTTGAACCCAGCCTGACCCTTCACATTTAAGCAGATCAGATTCAAACTTGTATTTAATTTGCTGCTGTATTTATAGCCAGACTCCCCTATCCTAAGCATAATCTTCACCTAATGAAGCAACTGCTAGGTCATAATGCCTTCGAGATATCCATATACTTAACAGCATATATACTTTAAAAAAATGATTTGGAAGACTAACTAAAAAGCTGCAACTTCTCTTTAAGGAGACAATTCAAACTAGCCAGACTTTTTGTTTTACACATGGGGGAAAAAAAAAGCTGCTTTAATAAATTGCAGATGGGTGCTATGCATGAAATCCAAAGCAGTTCTCCCAAATCTTTTTCTGAAGCTCGCACAGCCCTAGGGCCTAATAAGGAGCTTGTACTATCTTTCAGGGAAGTGAAGAATGAATTAAGGTTGTACCTAATTCATGCACTGTGCTAAATTCTTACCTGAAAATCTACGTCCTTGGATCTACGTCCTAGAACAGTATGTTATTTTACAGTCGGTCCCAAATTAAAAACAAAAACAAAATGTTGTCCACCAGCCATGTTAGCGTGCATTAAAATATGCACATATAGTGAATATATTATCCTCCCATTAATATTTTACAGCTTCAAGCAAGTACAGAATGTACATTTCCAAAAAAGTAAGATTTCACTCCAATGGTAGATCCATTGGGGCTAATACATTTCTTGATAGATGGAGAAAAGCCCATGTGCTATCCCAGAAAGAAAAGAAATTTAAAAAGATCTTTAAAAAAGAAAAATCTTAAAAGACCTTTAAAAGGAAAATAAATTTGAAAAGCAACAAGAAAAACAAAAATTCGAATCAGAATCGAAGGAGCGAAAAGCAGGATAAAACAGTGTAGATGGCATAAAAAAAAAACCTCCCATACAAACCACTTCCCCCATATCTAAAACATAGGAAAACAGGTTGGAAGGGACCTGGGAGGTCTTCTATCTAGTTCAACCTCGTGCTCAAGCAGGAGATCCTACATCAGTGATGGCTAACCTTTTCGGCACTGAACGTCAAAAGTGCACACGCCTGCGCGCATCCCCAAAATGCAATATGTGCATGTTTCCCGTGCATGAGCTCCACACACCCCTGTGCATCAGAGACCCAAAGACCAGCTGGCCGGTGGGAGGCGCGTGGATGCACAGCGGAACTGAGCTGGGGCAACGGCTCGCATACCCACAGATAGGGCTCTGCGTGCCATAGATTTGCCATCATGGCCCTACATCATTCCAGACAAAGGGCCCTCAACTCTTCTTGGAAGCCTCCAGTGATGAAGCACCCACAACTTCTGGAGGCAGGCTGTTCCATGGATTAATTTTGCCTTAATGTCAGGAAATTTTTGCCGCATGCCATAATATTTATACTATTCTTTTATTATCGGCTGTTGCTCTTATGTTATATTCTGCTTGGTTTACTCTGAGGTCATAATACTGTATTATGATCATTCTTAAAGGTGTGAAACTATCCTGGCAGCCTTCGAGTTGGGAAATAGGCAAGATATAGATGCAAGAGACTCTTAATCTAGCACGGAAGTGTATGAGGGAAGAATAAGAAAATAAGGAAAATAGGCTTGCATTCAATGTCCAGAAACTCTTCAAATTAAACATGAAATAGAGGTCAAATTACAACATCTTCTTATCCATGTATGGCCTTTCAGCAAGCACATACCTCCTATTTTCCGACATTTAAATTCAAATTGTTTCCCACTATGTTCTACAGCAAAATTGAATAAGTATAATCGAACAGCTGTCTTTTAAAACTCTTTAAAATCAAAGTTATTCTTTCTGAAATCTAGAAAGTAGGACTGATGTCTTGATCCATAATAAAAACGAGGGCTTCCCTATTTTCCACCAAGGAGTCACTGGATGACATAATGAACACAGAAGACCCCATCCAGCCCTTATAAAATTGTGCCTCCCGACTTATTTATTTATTTATTTATTTATTTATTTATTTGATTTGCCAATTGTTTACAAGATAATAAGTATAAATGTATACATAGTTGTGAATACATGAAATGGGTACATATAAGAAAAATAAAAGAATAAGAGAAACAATAGGACAGGGACGGTAGGCACGTTGGTGCGCTTATGCACGCCCCCTACAGGCCTCTTAGGAAAGGGGTGAGGTCAATAGTAGACAGTCTAAGGTTAAAGTTTTTGGGGTTTGGGGAAGAAACTACAGAGTCGGGTAGAGTATCCAGACATTGACCACTCTGTTGCTGAAGTCGTATTTCCTGCAATCAAGTTTGGTGCGGTTTACTTTGAGTTTGTATCTATTGTGTGCTCTTGTGTTGTTATGGTTGAAGCTGAAGTATTCATTGACAGGTAGGACATTGCAATGTATGATTTTATATACCATGCTTAAGTCAGACCGAAGACGGTGTAATTCAAGGTTTTCAAGTTCTAGAATTTCAAGTCTGGTGGCATAAGGTATTCTACAACGAGTAGAGGAGTGGAGAACTCTTCTTGTGAAATATTTCTGGACTTTCTCAATTGTGCTAATATCAGATACGTAGTGTGGGTTCCAGACTGATGAACTGTATTCGAGTATTGGTCTAGCAAATGTTTTGTATGCTCTGGTTAGTAGTGTGATATTAGCTGGTTGGTCAGTCTGAATAACATGTTTCTTGGAGAAGAGATGCTTTTATCATCTGTCCTGCTGGTACAGCAGCCTGTGAAACTATCCACAGCCTTTGAAGGGAAACAGGCTTTTCTGTCAGGTACAATACCTCCCTTCGGTTTACTAAATGGCACGTTCCTTTTCTAACCACAACATATTCCCCTGTTTGTCTTATTTCCTCTATTTCTCCACCTTCTACTTTGAATTTTGGGACACATCCTTCTTTAAAAAGCAAGGGTGGGGTTGTCTCTGCCCATGCTGACATGTATTGCCCCCAAAGCTTTGGCAGGGATCTTAAAATGCCACCTGCCCCCAAATAAACAGCCAAAAGAAACCTGAAACGCAGCTTAAAAACAATTCTTGAGACAGCACAAGTCCCAATACCTTTTCGCAGTTAAAAATACACGGGTTACTCTAAAACAAGGACTCCGTGCCAACGAGGTTCAGATCAGCCATTTTCCTTTCATCAGGTTGATCAGACTGGATATTTGCCCTGGCTAACTTTTCTAACTATGACGAAGAGAGGCAGGGCTAGAGACACAATGTCCAATGTCTACAGCTAACAGCTGCCACTACATTATAAATGGGAGCTAGCTAAAGGAGGCAAGAGGGGATTCCTAGATGTCAGCAGGGGAGGGAAACATGCCACCTGTTTCCCTAAGGTTAGCAAGCTGACAGCTACCCAATAATAGAATGTGTGCATACAAAAACAGGCAGAGTCTTTTGTTTGCCACACATGAGTTTTCCCACCTGCTAGCAAATGTAATTCTGGCCCTTAGAGCAGCTGGGTTGTGGAGTGGGAAGGAGAGCGCACATTTAAAAAAAAAACTTTGAGTGACGTTAATTTTGCACATAGTGTACTTGTCATAAAACCCAAGGCAGTTTAGAAGCATATGCTGACCAGTTTTGTACAAAGGACCTAAACAAAGCAATGATCGCTGGCACGCACTTCAGAGAATGTGCCGATTGTTAAGACAACCGACGAGAAAAATTTGAAGCCAGCATTATATAGGGCAACCAACAAACTTGGTTTCCGGAAAGGGAGGAGGAGAGGGAATACATAACCCATAACACCAATAACTCCATTTTTCTTTTTATTATTGATTGTGTGTGAATCTTTACAGGCCAATTATGAGATAGCCAGGAGTCAAGAGTTACTGAAAGACTTGCTATATTAAAAAGAGGATATCAAGCTCAGAATCCCTTCAACACGTTAGGTAAGACTGATAGTCCAGTGGTTGCCTGTTTAAAAAATCATTTTGCAGATACAGTATTGTCTCGTTCCTTTTAAAATGTGCCCTGGGATCATCCAGCCGTATGTGTCTTTCAAAGGCTAAATAAAGGTTTCCTTTCCTTGCCATCATGCATAAGCACTTGGAGACTGAACTCATGAAATGTTTCTCTATTAGCATAAGAAAGAGAGAGGAGGAGAAAATTCTGCTCAGAACTCCAAATGAATCGCCCGTCTCACACAGTTCCTCCTCTATGTCAAAAGGACTTCCAGCTGAAAAGTCGGGGGGACATACTTCAAACACTAATATTATAACTATATGCTAAAGTATGAGTACTGTATAATATCTTACACATGGCCAGGTAGTCAACCTTACTAGTGTAAACATTTATGCAACTTGCCAGAGTACTGTAGTAATTAACAAACAGATAAATAAATCTATTCAGGTCTAAACAGTGGCTAAATATGCAAAAAAAAAAAAAGTTCCCATTTGAGCAATGCCATTTTCATTCAATTGGCTTTGTGGCTAAATCGGGACTAGAACTACTGATCCCATAGTTTTTAGCCGTTGCCTTAACCTCTACTACACCAAACTGGCTCTCTTTTCCCAATTTAGAACCAGCTAATTGTGCCTTGTCTAATTTCCACACCTCAAGTTTGGGGATTCTTGGAGAAGAGTTTAGTACTGTATTAACAAGTGACAGGTTGGATGCTTGTTTCAATTCTATTTCAAGGACTGCCTGTGCCTTCAGCCCTATTTTAACTGACCAGGACTTAATAGCTCCTGTTGTTGGCTGGCTGACAAATCTCTAAGTTCCAAAATGAATGATGGGGAGCGTATAACATTAAAAACAAAAACATCATAACCCCCCCCCCCCCAAAAAAAATGTCAGAAGAAAGAAAGCAATATTTCTCCACATCCCACTTCCAAACTTTCCCACTTCAAAACCCAGGGCCTGGGGAAAGAGTCAAATCTAATGTGGATCAGATTAGAATTGGACCCATTCTATGGAACCAGATTAGAACCATTTGAACCACAGATGGGATGTTGTTCTAGGCCAGGGGTTGGCAACCTTAAACACTCAAAGAGCCACAAAAGTCCTAACCAGAAACCCCTCGTTCAATTCTGGAGCCGACTGAAGTCCGCTTCCGCCACCACACAGTCTCCTCCTAGCGCAGTGTCCTTTTTCCTCTACCTGTCCTAACCAAAAGCCCTATCAATGGTGGAGCCGACTGGGAAACCCACCCCTTGCTATAGAATCCCCTTTTGGCATGCCGTGTCCCCCCCCCCGCAAAAAAATATGGCGTCAAAATTGTGGCGTCCACCAGCGACAGGGAGCCGTAGAAGGATGAAAGAGCCACATGCGGCTCCAAAGCCGCAGGTTGCTGACCTGTGTTCTAGAGCAGTGGTCGCCAACCAGCAGGTTGGGGACCACTGGTAGTCCATGAGAAAACTTTGGTGGCCCGCAGAGAAATATCATCCCCAAAGCACCCCCCAAAACAATTAATACAGGCTGTGCAGGAACACAAGGCTGCGCTGCCCACATGGCCTGCGGAAACACAAGGCTTGCGTCATTTGCATTGCAAACAATACGAGCTAGTGAGGGGAGGGGGGAAAGGGTGGAGGGGGGAACTCACCCCACTCACCTGGTCTGGCCACGGAGCTGCTTCTTTCCGCTTCTTTCTTCTTCTCCTTTTGGCTGCATGTAAGGAGAGCAGCAAAAGTCTTTCTTTCTCTCCCCCAAACTCCGCCAGAAACGAGTCTTTGGGACCCTGCAAGGCATCCTGCTCCAAGGGGCTGTGCCAGCAAAGACTCATTTCTGGCAGAGTTTGGGGGAGAGAAAGAAAGACTTCTGCAGCTTCAGCTGCTTTCCTTGCATGAAGCCAAAAGTCTCTCCCCTCCCCCCGCCCACTGAACAGAGCTGGAGACGGTATCCTGTGATCCCAAATAAAGAATGATTGATCAGTAGGAAAACGGGGTGGGGAATTTTCCTGCAGACCTTTTTTGGGGGGGATTTTCGCAGGTTTTCTCTGGTCTGTGGGATTTAAAATTATGAGTTTGATCGTCCCTGAGGTCCAAAAGGTTGTCAACCCTTGTTCCAGAGTGACAGAGAAGGCCTGCTTCCCGAGGCTCATTCCACAAAATTGACAAATTGCAGATGATGTGTAAACCTTAAGCAGAGCAAATCGATCTAAAGTAATCTGGAGAGGGCCTGCAACCAACCGGCGATCCTGCAAGAGCCAAGTGGGAAGAAGAAAATTGCCTTCGTATCTATTAACTTAATTATATTTTTTTAAAAAGCAGCTGCAATATCTGTCCAAGTCCGGTTTGTTCTCTTATTTAGAATATAGTGCACAGAATAAGAAGGTTGGAAGGATCCTTCTTGTCCAACCCCTTGCTCAAGCAAGAGACCCGATATTTTAGCAGAATAATATTTTAGAACATCTTTTAAGCAAAACAAGAACTCCAATCGCATTAGACCAAAACTGTCCTAAGTTCAAGGGTTATATTATTCATACCACTGACTTGTCTTGTACAAAATCAGTATAAAGCAGTGAACAATCAGGACAGTTTGTTGTTAAATTAATGTTTAGTGAAAAGCAGTTTTATAAATTAACCACTGTAAGAGGAGAGCTATTTATTCATCCTTGGGGTGCGGGGTGGGGAATCAGGAGCCTGGCAGCTTTAGAGTTTTTTGGATTAACAATTTTTTAATGCAGAAATTTTGTGAGTTATAGCTCATTTCACCAAATGTAAGTAGCTAGACTGTGACAGGATTTAAACTGAGATGGATGGAGAGGAAAAGGAAAGGCAGAAAGATGCGGCCTCCAAAAGTTTATGCCTTTTAATTAGTCAGAAAAACTACTACTGGATTCCTAATAAATAAATCAGTATTTCTATGGTGCAGTCATAGTTTATAATGGTATATTTCTCATTAAGCTTATTTTTAAATGGTTTAAAACAAAACAGAAAATTCTGTCACTGTTGTATGACATCATGTTTTGGTTCCTGCTAGTGGCTACTTCAAATTTACGTTTATCAAATCAATTCTCCAAAATTATCACACTGAGCCAGAGAATTTTTTTCATTTATTTACTTATTTACTTACTATTATTTAAATGTTGCATTTTCATAATACCTCCCTTTTTTAAAAACTGCTATTTCTTAATGATGAGGATTTCATCAGATTAAATA
Source organism: Notechis scutatus (assembly GCF_049901735.1). Taxonomy (NCBI): domain Eukaryota; kingdom Metazoa; phylum Chordata; class Lepidosauria; order Squamata; family Elapidae; genus Notechis; species Notechis scutatus. The sequence goes on from NC_142015.1 coordinate 5,449,970, forward strand.
AGACAAGTCCTGTCTTCAGATTCTCAAACTGAGAAAACCAAGGTACACAAAAGTTGTTCAAAGTTGTGAAAGCCAGAGTTAGTTCAAAGTTGTGAACTAAAAACGAACGCTTTTTAATCTAATGAAGGACAGGGTGATTTTTCCTTTGCTGAAGTTCTTAAACAGACAGTAAACGGCTGTCCTTTGCTTACTGGCTTGATGGATAAGTCTGGAAAAATATTAATCTTCAGCTTTCTGGTCCTAGGGCCAGAGACAAATATGAAAGAAGCCACGTTCCTTCTTACAGCTGCTTCTTATTTGGCCGATAAGTAGGGCCAATTTCCTGGTTTTATTCTGGGAAGAAAGACAAACTTTCCAGTGGCCCTTCATCCACTGATGGATGGAAAAGTGTGTTATCCTTATGCAATCTAACACCAAGGCAGCTCCAGAATTTCCACTGTTCTGCACAACTAGAGGGTGAGGTATCTACCTTACTCATGCTGTGATTATCAGATCAAAATATAGCAGGGTGGATAAAAATAGATTTTTTTTAAAATCAGATTTTTATTTAAATCAGATTTAAAAAAATTTTTTTTAATCAAATTTATTTTAATAAAATGCTTTTGGAGTAAAAATCTATCTAAAGGTAGTTTTCTATTTAAGGTACATTAATAATTTCGTTTATTGAGCATGAAATGGAGCTTTGTTATGTAGAATTAGGTTGTATATTCTGCAATATTGGGACTGTCGGTGAGTCAACAGTGGGTCAGAGGAGGAGCTGCTGTGGGACAGAGATGACAGTTGCTCTTTAAAAATTATTATTTAAAATGAGTTGATTCAAATCAAGCCTTTTTACTAGCGATTTAAATCCATTTGATTTAAATCAAACCCACCCTGAAATACCGTATATGTCCCTACCTGTCAACCCTGTGTCTATGGTATTACTACAACAAACTGATGGAATCTGAATAGTTATGTCCTTTTGATATTGCTAGCACAAACATTCGTTGATATTAAAGGCATGTCTATGAGAGATCTATTATTTCATCAATAACACTGCATATTAATATAACGCTTCCTATATGTTTTCTTGTCACAGTCCTTAAGGCAAATCAGATAAGGAGCTGACGTTGAGAGGCTGTGACTTGCCTGTGGCAAACTAATCACATCACAGCACAGTAAGACCAGGATTAGTGGCTTCCAAATTCACCCCCTCAGATTTAACCACTATTACCTTTCTTTTTCGCACAGGATTATATAAAAAAAAAATCTCAAGAAGAAATATAGTTACAACAAAATAAGATGCTGTAGTAATTATAATTAAAGTTTGCAACCATGTAGAAAATGAGGTTCACCATTTAACTGCAGAGATAAAGGACTCTGCAGGTCTATTTTAGTTCAACTCCTGCTAAACCCTGGCCCTCCACTGCAGAATGAATATTACGGCATACTGGGCAGACTATAAAACAGTCCTTGGCTGTGGTCAAGGAAATAAAATCAGATTGATATGATAATAACATTTTGAGATAAAACAAATCAGAACGACCGGGATATTTAGTAAACAGTGGAAACTGTTGGCAAACACTTGCATAGACAGGGTAATAGAGAACAACATGTTCCATCAATTCCATCATTCCGCCACTGCATGGATACGGTCTCTGGTTTGAAGGGGATTTGGGGGTATCTTCCTTTGGTAACAGCTATTGGGAGGGTGATGAATCTGACTAAGAATAAGGCCCTTCTGAATTTGGGGATTGATAGGTGACTGAACTATCTAGCTGGTTGAAGAAAATGTGCAGAAGACTAAAGAAGGTGTTTCTACAAAATCTGCTTGCAGCTGTAGACCAGGGATGTCAAACTGGAGGTCCGTGGGCCAGATCTGGCCTGTGGGGTGTTTAGATCTTGGCCCGCAGGGCCGTCCTGGAAACAGCAAAGGACCGGCCCGCAGTGCCTCTGCCAGTGGAAACGGAGCTCGGTAGGGCTGCATATGGCCCTCCCAAGCTCCGTTTTCCCTGGCAGAGGGTTGCAGGAGGCCGTCGCAGCCAAAAATTTGCTGACAGAGTGCTTGGACCGCCCCAGGCACCCCCGACAGGAGTAAAGTTGAGCTGGCCATGCCCCCCTGACCCCAAGGTCAAACACATCCCTGATGTGGCCCTCAATGAAATCAAGTTTGACACCCCTGCTCTAGATCGATAGCCCGCTGTTTGAGATCAGCTAATGCATATTCATAGCCCATCAAGGTAATAGCTGGCGGTGAATAGCCATAAATTGGGCGTGAATTGCCTGGCTTCAAGAACACTGGAAGTTCTCAATTACAATTCAAGAGGCCGAGGCTATCGAAGAGGAGGAGCCAGTAGCAGTAGATGTAAATCCAGGCAGAAGTTTCCGTTTTTAAGTATCTTATCATATCAACATTCAAACCTCTTGCAGAATCAGAATTCTGAAGGGCTATAAGGATGGCTGAAAATTTAATAGGCAACACAGCCTTTATTTATTTACCATATTTATATCCTGCATCTCTGTTTACGCAACATTCAATGCAACTTATTTTTACAAGAAAGGTGAATAGCACAAGACTCCAGGAAATGATCCTATGGCATCCTACTTGAGAGTCCTTGCTTCCAGATTGATGCAAATCATTAATGAATATATGCTGCCTACAGTTATTTAACCAACTGCTAAACTTCCCACATTATCCAACCTATTTTTACTTTCTTCACAACAAGGATATAGTATTAAATGCTTTGGTAAAACTAAGATATATTTCGTTTATTTTGTTCACAATAATAGGTTGGTTCATTATTGAAAATCAAAATATAAGAAGTAAAATATTTTTTCTAATTGAATGTATTTTAGCCATTTGCTCAACAACCATTTTATTAGATTAATTGCTGCTTATAATAGTATTTGCATAGCATTCGTATTTGCATGATGGCATTAGTAAGGTACTCTGAAATTCAGTCACTGTTATTTTTAAACACTGGATTGAATTGAAACATCAAATCTGATCTGAATTATCTGATTTATTATGTTTTGATTCCAAATGCTAATTCAACTTTTTAAAAATGACACTTCCTAATAGAACATGCAACTTCAAATAAAGCAGTGGTTGAGTCAAAACATCAACATAAATCAAGTAATTCAGATCTGATTTGATACTTCAAAATGTAGTTCCTGGAATTCGCAAGAGAAATGGCCAATGTACTGAGCTGATTATAAGAATAAGCATAGCCAATGTTTATTTTGCATGGAAATTCTCACTAAACAATACTTGCTTATATGAACCTCATATGCAAAAGATTAGAATTCTGATGAGATTGATTAGCAGTAAACTGGAAAAAAAAATTGATAGAAAACATTTCTTCTACAGAGAAATGTAGGGGGGGGGGGGCAGAAAAAAAACACTGGGTTTTTTCAGCCAGACCTTAGGAAGAAATGTTATTTTTTATTCTGTTTTCTTTCCTTGTGTTTTCTCTCTGGCTTCAATCTATTACTAATTAATGTCTTACTATACTTGCAAGATGCAATGATAGTCAGAAATGAATGAATAGCCAAAAGGGATCTTAATAAATTCATGGAGAAGAAGCCAAGGACGAATATGCATTCCAGGTTCAATGACAGCTGTCATTCATCCTAGTTGTCAGAGGATGAACCAAGTATAATGATGAAGAAGAGGTGCCTTCTGCTTGGGATCTTCTGGATGGTCCTCATTGAAGGCCTCCTCTGATAGTCTTACGCATGTTTAGATATTTTAAAAATATTCTGATTACTCTGACTGAGGTCGGACTTTTAACTTTCCTCAATCCTTTTACAGTATATAACTTACTAGCTCGATACCCGTGCTTTGCGACGAAACTATGTGGTCGGGCTGAGTTTTTAGGGAGGAAAATAAGGGGGGAAAAATTCTGCCTTTGCCTACCAGCATCCATCGGTATTCATCTGGCTAGTGTCCTGTCAGTGTGTGAGAGAGTTGAGGGCTGCTTGGAAACTGAAACAGTATTTGCTGTGTGAGCAAGGAGACAGCAAGGAGCCTGGGTGTGGCTTAGCTCAACTGTTCTGTACTAAAGCTGCTTGGTAAACTGAAACTGAAAATCCTCTCATCTGCTTGTGTTTCACATTTGGAAGAGATTTCTTTTCAGGTGGGGAGGGGGAGTAGAACTCCTTAGCATCAGAGTACGTTAATAATAATATATACGAAATATTAGTGCTCTGATGGTCATTTTGAAAAATCCTTTCTTAGTGAGCCCCTAGAAGCCAAGAGGAATATACGTGTCACATTTCAAGCTTGTAGGCTTTATGGTTCTGGAGATTTTGTGATGATGCGTGAGTGGTATTTTGCTTTTATATATATCTAGATTTCCAAAGGAATGCACAATAACACACCAAATCCCAAAAATGATTATGATTATTTGAAAGATATGCAAATAAACTTGATGGGGAGAACAAGCTCTGGATGATAGAACTACTCTTCATTTGAGCGCATACTAATAGAAAGGTAGGGACTAGGACTCTTCTAAGCAATTGAGAAATTAAGCAACAGTCAAGATGACTAGCATTCATTGCTGGAACTGGGAGGGGTACACCGAGATCCAGTTTAGCCTCCCCAGCAGAAAATTTAAAGTTATTAGATCACGGCAGGGAATTACTACCCTTCAGGGACTGAAAAACAGAAAACCCATCTAGATAGCACAAGAGACACCCCCAACCTCATCGTACCGTGATGGCGAACCTATGGCAAATGCAGAGCCATTTGCGTTGGCATGTGAGCTGCAGGCAAACTTACCTCACTGCGCATACCTGCATCTCACAGCTGACTTTCGGCTGGTTTGAGGCCTTTTTCGGCCTCCCAGAGGCTTCAGGAAGGCTTCTGCAGGCTTTTCAACTAGGCCCGTTTCATCGCTTCCTGTTTTTCCGGAAATACCGGAAATGACAAAACGGGCCTAGCTGAAAAGCCTGCAGAAGCCTTCCTGAAGCCTCTGGGAGGCCGAAGAAGGTCTCAAACCAGCCGAAAATCAGCTATGAGGCACACTGCAGGTAAGGGGGCGGGGTGGGTGGGTGAGGGGGTGGGAATTGCACGTGCATGCGTAGGGGGCGTGGGGGGGTGGCACATTGCCTTCTGGGTGCTGGCACGCGTGTGCAAATGCGCGCACAATTTTTGGGACAGGAGCCCAAAAAGGTTAGCCACCACCGTCTTAGTTGTGACAGAATTTAAGAACAGCAAAGAAGCATTTTATCCTCCCCGCTCCAACTTCAGCATCTCTGCCTACATTAAATTCTCTCCCATCCCTGCTTTTCATCAAATCATCCTACTACGCTTCAACTTGCCTGCTAAAGTCCCCCGCTGATGCTAAGGAACACAAAACTCACCCCAGCATTTCAGATTCCTAGCAATTCCTTCTTTCCCGTGCCTTTATTCACAGCAACGCACAACCATATAAATCATGCTCTTAACAGCATGGAAAATTGGGATGAGCCTAGTTGCTGCATATAAATGGGGAGCAAACTCACGCTCACTGGTACCGATGACGCTACCTTGTCAGGTAATGAAATGGTCAGGCAAACAAACCACCAAGCTCAGGGAGCATCAAGGAATCCAGAGTTCAACCCTGAGCTGCACCTATTCCCTTCTACTGAAACCTAGGATTTTACAGTACTGGCCTAACAGCTAGTATCTTTAGACCAGTGCGTAACTTTAGACCCACCACGATTTACATAAATAGTTCGATTTATCAAAGTAAGAGACCGGCCATCAGGTCCACCAGCAGGATTTCAATATTTGAAGGACTGCCCCAAAGAAGAGGGAGTCAACCTATTTTCCAAAGCATCTGAAGGCAGGACAAGAAGCAATGGATGGAAACTAATCCAGGAGAGAAGCAGCTACCTGGAATTAAGGAGAAACTTCCTAACAGTGAGGACAATTAACCAGTGGAACAGCTGGCCACCAGAAATCATGAGAGCTCCAACACTGGAGGCTTTTAAGAAGAGACTGCTACCTGTCTGAAATGGTATAGGGTCTCCTGATTGAGCTGGGGGAGAGGGGGAGGGGGTTGGACTAGAAGACCTTCAAGGTCCCTTCCATTTCTGATATTTTGTGTTTTATGTATACTTTCAGTGAGTACTTTGCCCTAATTCCCATAAGATCAGGCAGGAGCCTTCCTTCTTGCTCAGAACAAAGAAGCGACATGAGCGGAAAAAATTATTCCATGTCCCTTTTTGTTCTCTGTTGCTTTTTTCCCATTAAACACTGGGGTGGAGGGGTGGGGGGGTGGGAGCGTGGAAATGTGATGCACGAAAAGCATTTCAGAAACAAGATTTTAAATTCACCAAGTTTTCCTAATCGAGCTTTACTAACATTAAGCTGCCTTGGGACACATTTCATGGTGGCATCATTTAAAAAACTCTCAATAGACCTGCTATAACGTTTATGTTTAAAAAAGCTATTTAAAAATATATATAATAGACATTTTGTAACGGGTTATTGTAATGTACATTTTTTAAACTCCTCACCAGCACTCCCATGTTAATGATATTTCACTGAATACACTATGCTGCTGGAGAGGTTTACAATACTATCTATATTTTGTCTTCATGTATACTGGTTCATGGTTTACAGTAGTACCCAAAATTATGTAACATACCATAAATACATTTTAAGTCATTCAGGTGTTTTTGTGGGGTACAAATACTTCAAACATGTTAACATGTAATATTTCTTGATGCGCGTTAAGTCACAGTAGTGCAAAAATCCATTATCTGAAAGAGCCCTGCAAGGCGTCCAGGTGTGTGGTAGATCCACAATGAAAAACTTTGCACTGCTTCACACACAAAAAAAGGAAATAAATTATCCCTTTTGAAACTGTTGGTAGCAAAAGGAAGGGATTTCCAAGCACCTGTGAGTCAATGCAAAAACAGCAAAATATTCTTATAGCTGTCAAGACAATCGGAACAAGAATCATAGCTTTTTAACCTCTTAGTTAAACACTAATAAGCAAAACTATTCTGCTGTTAATCTTTGACATCAGGCATACGCTACTAAAACGTAGATATGATAAGTCACAATAAGAAATTCCATTAGTTGTCTTATTCTGCCTAATATTAAGGTGGCTGCTTGGGGAATTCTGGGAGTTGAAGTCCACAGGTCTTAAAGTTGCTAAGTTTCGACACCCCTGCAATAAAGAAACTTATTGTGGTTTTTAGCAGAAATGAAACATACCAAAGGGTTTGGATAGTCACATTTTTGGTGGAGTTTTTTTTTCTATAGATAAACTATATGCCAACCCAGAAAGCTCAGACAGCCCAAAAGGAGCTACTGATACAGTTCTACAAAGGAATTATCATTTGTACCTCTATATTTGTCTGGTTCAGCACCGCAACCAAACAAGATAGACAGACTTCAACGGATAATTAGAACTGCAGGAAAAAAAAACAATTGCAACCAGCCTGCCTTCCACTGAGGACCTGTTTACTGCATGAGTCAAAAAGAGGGCTGTGAAAATTTACAGACCCCTCACATCTAGGACATAAACTGTTTCAACTTCTTCCCTTAAGATGACACTATAGGGCATTGCACGCCAAAACAACCAGACACAAAGAGTTTTTCCTCCACTCTGCTAAACAACTAATTCCTACAACACTGTTTCCGCCCTAGGATGTCAAACCACCAAGTAGGGCTGCATTCCCTGTTATCCTTCTCATCTTTCCTATTACCTATTTCCTTAGTTTCTTATGACTATAACTTTGTTGTATCTGATGATTTATGACAATTATGATCACCTTGAATTATGATTATGATCACTGTTTATCACTCGTTGCTTGTATGTACACTGAGAGCTTATGCACCGGAGAGAAGTTCCTTGTGTGCCCAATCACATTTGCCTAATATAGAACTGTTCTATTCTATAGCTCATTTTAATCCTATCCATCATGTAACTTCTAGTTCACCAACAGATAGGAATGCAGCTCTTCACATAAACATCATTTCCTGCCCTGTGATTTTTTTTTTATAAAAAAAATTAGAGTTAATAACAGGGGTTTATAAACTTTTTGCCATCACACCCTTTTGTGTAATCTTAATTTACACACCTCCCCTAAAAATGCAAACATCGAAATGATCACAAATTAGCAATAAACACAGTACAATGTAAATATGGAAAAGGTAGATTATAACAATGTACAATGAAAAGTTTTTCACATCTCCCTTGAGCTCTGTCTGCACTTCCTAAAGAGAGTAGAATCCTCACCTTGGCCAACTTACTACAGGAAAACTTGGGGCAGATAAATTCAACAAATACAAAAGTTGAATTAATTTCAGTGGAACCGTGGCCAATAATAATAAAATAAAGTCAATCCCAAAATATACAATAATGTCAACAAAAATGTGGTCACCAATAATAAAAGTAACTGAAATGATTAATACAGTGTTGAATTATCTTGGTGTCCCCAGGCGAGTTGACAGCAGTGAGGTCTCCTAGACCCCAAAGTGAGATTCATTTTACATTTAGGAAAATAGGGTAATTATCCAGCAAGTTAACTGCCAGTACAGAAACACAGGTCTGTGTTCTTCTTTAGTATTACTCATTCAGAGTTTGCCTACACAAGAGTAGGTCGAGATTAAACTTTTCTGCTACCGCCATCAATTTTTAAGTACGATCTTAGCGCAGGGGTGTCAAACTCGTTTTCATTGAGGGCCACATCAGGGTTGTGTTTGACCGTGGGGAGCCAGAATGGGTGTGGCCAGCTTGACATCACTCATGTTGGGGGCGTCTGTGATGTCCTGAGCGCTCTGCCAGTGAAAACCAGCTCCCGAGCTCCGTTTTCGGCTGGGACAGCCTCCTGCAACCCTCTGCCAGCAAAAACAGAGCTCCATTTTCCCTGGCAGAAGCACCACGGGCTAGTCCTTCACTGTTTCCAGGGTAGCCCCAGAGGCCAGATCTAAGCACCCCGCGGCCGGATGTGGCCCAGGAGCCTTGACTTTGATACCCATGTTAGCGGGTTCAGATTTATCATCCAGCATTGTTTAAAACATGTGTAGTTTTACTGAGCAACAATAAAGGTGAGAGTATTTGTTGTTTCCTCTCAAAGAGAACTATGTACATCCTTGCAAGCAAGATGTAATGAATGTTAACGGATGCTTGTCTTATTCTTCCATTTTTAGGCCACTTTGTTTACCATAATTTAATTGATGTACATTTAAAATTTTCTTCTATTTGAGTAGATGAATTCTCTGCTACAGTATCTCCTCCAGCAATCTTTCAGATACTTTGATCCCGGGATACTTCCCTGTGTATGTTTTAACTACGTAGTTGGTTTTCAAAGAATGGGTTGTATGTGTGGTTTACTAAGCACCAAGGACCTTAATCAAGTGTGTTTAAAAATGTATTCTGAGCTGGTCAGTCTTCTGGTAAGATGTGATAGGACCAAAAGTCTTAGCACTTTAGAACTACAAAAAAAGTTTGCCTTGCTATCTATAATCATGAGGATAGACAACTAGGGCCATAGTTTTGGAGAAGGAGGAAACACATTTATTTAGGTGTGCCTCCAAATTGTAACCAAATATATTACAGAAATGCAAACAAGACCGAATTACACTTGTTATGGCAAAATACTTTTGATAAATGTAACCTTATACTCTACAGTAGTATAGCGTTGAATGTCACTCTAGTCTTTCTCAGCCCAGTATAGGAAATTATGTCCTCTGGTAAAAGTGAATTTATGAGGATTGAATCTACTATATATTTACTTTTATTTTAAACATGGTGCTTTTGGAAAATAGCTTTTTTTTTCTGAAGTTGCTATAATTAAAGCCACAAAAGATATGATGGAAGAAGATCCAATTATTGCATTTCCAGGTTTTTTTAAAATCCTTAAAAGCAACCGCAGGAAAAAGTTAACAGCTTTTCTCTCTTACGTTTTTCTAAAGTTATTTTTTGGGAATGTGGAGTGAGGGTACATAAGATGCTAATCCAATTTTGGGGTCTTCGGGGGCTCCTTTTAAGCTTTGAAAAGATCTGGCATGGGGAGAAATTATCAACCAATAATTTATATTCATGCTACCTCCTTAAATGGATTTCAGATTTTGAATCTTAAATCCTGTCAAGATAAAAACAAACAGAACAGTACATATTTTCAGAGAAGAACAAATATTTGATAATCTGATCATTATAACACCTGTATCAGTGTGGTAAATTGTAAGGAAAACAACTGTAATATATTACTAATATATAAGAATTATTTCATGTTTGTTTTAATGTTTTTAATTATTTACACTAAGTGGCAATGTTAGGTTCCTTAGACTCAGTTCACAACTTGAAGTGGCCTGTGTAAGCCTGGGTAACTAAGTAAAGACATCATTTTAAATAATGAGAACTAATTGGATTGAAGAAGCACTTGCTCTGTAAACAGTTTTCTCCTCTGAAGCCCAGCAAGGCTGACAAACTCAGGAAATAATCATTTAGATTTCTAGAAAGATTCCCTCCCCACCCCTCTAACCTGCTTTCCAGCTCTGTTCTCCTGGGCAGGGCAACCAAAGAAGACCCAGCCAATCAGCTGGGACTCGGGAGGCGGAGAATAGATGGGGTTGGCGGGGCCAGTCAGAGGTGGGATTTGCTGGTTCTCCAAAATACTCAAAATTTCCGCTACTCGTTCTCCAGAACTGGTCAGAACCAGCTGAATACCACCTCTGGAACAGACTCTTGAAAGCCTTTTCAACTATTTCCCCAGGTCAACTGATATCTGGCATTAAGGCAGAGTTAGTTCTCTTTTTTCAGGTTTCCTCCCTTCTCTAGAACAAGGAACCTTTTCGGTAATAGCCCACTTCCTTCCTGTTGTTGACTGTAACAGGGTTGATTGATTGTCTTGTATCCCGCCTTTATTTATTTTTACAAGCAAGTAAGGAGGCCAACATATGCAACACATCTTCCTCCTCTGATCTTCTTCACTACAATAATCCAGTGAGGTGGGTTGGGCTGAGAGGGAATGACTGGCCCAAAGTCACCCAGCCGGCTTTTATCCTGCATGTTCCCGGGTCTGTCAGACGTTCCATCCACAAAGGCCAAACCAATACATACAACTAAATAATCAGAGAAAAGAGAGCTAAAAGTAGTGTGGAACCTTATTCCATTTTGACTCCAAAGCCCACCGTCCATATGCCACTCTTGTCCATGGCTTCAAGAAACATCCCCTTTGTGCCTCAGCATACTTAAATGGGTTACTCTGCCCTCTCTTCCCCACTCCTTTTCCTTGAGTAAAGAAGCTACCTCATGTGCCACCTAAATTACTTTTGTGTCTTATCAATGAGAAAAACCAGTCTGGTTGAACAACCGATGATGGATGATTCCTTCCTATGCTTTATTCTTTTCCCAATAATGTTGCTAAGATGATGGCTTTGTGGAAGATGTGGCTGCTTTCATGAGGGCACTTTGCCTTGCACCACCCTAAAAACATACTCTAGAGTAGGCAGCTTTAAGACTTGTGGACTTCAACTCCCAGAGTTCCTCAGCCAGCTTTGCTCTAGACCCCTGCTCTAGAGCAGGGGTCCCCAACCACCAGTCCCCAGACCGGTACCAGTCCATGGATCATTTTTTACCAGGGCACAAAGCTTGGGCGCCGCCATCTTGTTTCGACAGCGCTTCCGGGTTTTCGGTTGGAAAGTGCTTCCGGTTTTTCAGTTGGAAAGCGGCGTTTGGGTGCTCGCGCCTTAGTTTCATCGAAGGGGGGGCGGGCAGCTTTGAATGAAGAGCCGTCCCGATGGCGGTGGAGTCTCACGTTATTCAGGTACCGGTCCGTGGAAGAATAAATAATTGTGAAACCGGTCCCTGGTTCGAAAAAGGTTGGGGGCCACTGCTCTAGAGAACACGATGCACATGGCAACAGCCTAACATACCAAACAAATAATTTAAGGAAAGCAGAATTCAAAAAATTGTTTTCAGAGTGACATTGCTACTTTTAAAGTCAAATACGCTCATCTTCCATCACCAATTCACACAATCTTTTCATTACCGGGGCAATCACATAGCCACATATGTTGTGCAAGCAGTACAAATCAAACATGTATGTCATTTCCTTTATGAACATCATTATCGGTTGCTTTGTGTTTAATACTGAAAAGCAAAACTCATTATGCATAGAGGCATTAATATAAATGAAGCTAAGTTTTGCCAAGCTGAGATCATTGATTAAAAAGCCATGCACCTCATTCTACCCTTCCACAAACTAAGCTTTTACAGAATTTATACTCCAATGTTGCAATTAGTACTGCGTGTCAGGATGACAAAAGTCCAGGGAAGGCCTTTACATTGTTTCATGCTAAGCCATTGTCTCCTTATTTATTGAAAAACTTCCAAACCAGTTTGATTCATATAAACCTACACCAACCAAACCCTCATAGATAACATATAGTAGTATGGCTTCATGCAATAGACAAATTCACCATTTCCCCCCCACCCACCCCCCAAGCCTTTCTCCAGCTTGCCTTTGAGTTACACTACGGTAGTTATACCATTTTTATACCAATGGTCTCAATTGTTAAGTTAAACCCGCTAGCCTTTTTTGTATCAGTTAAGCTTGTTTAAAGAATTAAGAATTAACTCTTAAAACCTAATTAACATTATCTATCATTAACATTTGGGGTTTTTTCTATGTCCACAAGTTTAGGTTTGCAGAAATAAACTATATTCAGTCATATTATAGGAATCTCTTTTAGAAATGTGTTTATTATTGAGCAAAACAATTAAGGAAAACCATAGATGAAATGACTTTAAAAATGACTGAGGGCCTTCCTTGGCTCTAAAAACAAACACGAATACAAAACATCACGATACAGTATGTAGCTTTTTCAGGTTATTTTCCTTTTTTAACAAAATACACACAGATTAGTTTGATGGAATTAAATTCCAGAGCTGAAAAAGCTTCTTGGGTGAGAAGCGAAATGTCTTCAAAGGAAAACCAGAAAGTCCAGTGACCTCTTGAAAAAGCCCCTTTGGGACCACCGTGATCTGGAGGACGGAGAAGCTCCATAGACAATATTTCTTATAGGATTTCTCAGTATAAGCAAAGAACCTGTCTTCAGGCCCAAGGCTCTCAAGATGGCAATTAAAATGCACTGAAAGGGATTTCCTGATATCAGAGGGAAGTTACACTAAGTGTAGGAAGCTTCTGTGTACTGCACTTAAAAATGATCCCCCTCGGATATTTTGTAATCAGATGGGAGAACTTTCTCCCCTTCAATATTTGAATACTGTCCTAACAAATCTAACCAAAGATTTTGTGTATATCATATAAGTAAATTTTTATTTATGAAAGCTAAGTGTCTTTTAAATTTAGTTAATTATTATTGCACCTTATATTAGAGACATAGATGTAAACTGTAACATGTTTTTAATCAACTGGAAAACAAGCCAACTGAGTTTAGGTGTGATACACACATATATTTCCCATTATTTGGGCTGGGAAACAATCTAAATCCTACACAACAACATCCTGATTTCTACACAATCAAGTCTTCCCCGTGACAAACATCTTTTAAAGAGAAGATTTTTAAAAGCAGTTTCTTATATGCCGTCAGACTTTGCAACCGAGAAAAGTTTGCTGCTACTTTTCCAATTCCTGGCACTTTGAGTTAGAATGTCTTGTTGAATTTTGGCCAGTAGATTCAGCATTTTCATATCAAAAGAAAAGAAGCACTTTTAGAAAATGTAAACCGTGTATGTCAACAGCAGGATCAATAAGCATCGCAATATTTCCTTTTGAAATCTCTTTGAAACATTTTTCATCATTCTGAAAATATTTCTGTCCCCTTGAACCTCTTTCCATGGCTTAGACTTCACAGTTCTTCATTTACTGGCTCTGGCTATCTATCTGAATTTACTGCCACAAGATATACAAAAAACAGGTACCTTACTTCGAGGAACCGCAGTGGGCATGACTCATTGGGATTTCTTCTAAGATACTATGGACAAATTCCAAAAATCTGTATTCTAGGCTCTGTGTATTAATTTATTATATAGGCTTCTTCCAAGGACTTCTTGCTGAGGACTTTAGGATTGCAATTGAGCTAGATATTATCTTGGCAACTGTATATTCCTAAATCAGCATTTGCCAGGCTAACATATGCCAGGAGCAGAACAAGAAATGTAAAGAGAAAATGGGCAGGCGAGAAAGCTTGCTTTACCCTTGCAGATTCCTGGTCATTCCGCTCTTGCTCCTTTAGAAAAAAAAATCCCACATACCTAGTTTTAGCCATTGGCATAGACAGAAAACACAGCAGTGCAGAAGTTACAGCACTGAACCATAAAATCTCTCCTCCTACGCGCTGAGTTTCTCCTATGAGGCTTTCCCTCTTGCCACATTAGTTCCACTGTGATGGAATTAATAAGCCAGTGAGCAGCCGCCCAAGGACATGTGGCTTTTACACCTCAGCAGAGATTTGAACTCAAATCTTCCTGATTTACCATTCTCTAAACCAAATCATTCACTGGGAAAATCTAGCTATGTGGTTGCTAAGAACCAACAACAACTTGAAGGCAGATAATCCATCAAACCAAATCATTCTCTGAAAACCTCAAAAACTGCACTAAAGTTACTTTGCAGTGTAGCACTTGGGATCTATTGCTCTGTTTTCAAAAGTATCATGATTGCACATCTTGATCACTTTCTTTACATACTTCCTCGATACTTTATCTTCATTCTGTTATGGAATAACTCATAGGGAGTTTGTTGGACTTTCCTACACCACAACTTTCTAAATTATGAAGAAGGAATAGTTTCTTCGCTTTCCTAGCATCTTGGATGTGCCTAGCACAATTACCACAACCACCAGCCTCCTGATTTAGTCATATACAATGGGTAAAAAGAACCCCTTGCTGGTTATTTGAAATAATAATAGAGGGAAGCTTGAACTAGCTGACTGATAGAACCTACAATAGATCAGCAATTTATAAGCCGCACTATATTGTGCATCATTCCAGATACGATACCTATAAACTACTTGCATTATATCCAGCATAATGAAGGCTCCCTGAAAGTCCTTCAAATTAATAATTAGTTTCTTCTGTAATAATCAGACAGCACCTGAATATGTCACCTAAAAAAAGGAAAAGCCTAAAATACTAATTTATGACATTGCACTAATGTACAGCAACCAGATCTCTAAAACCAAATTACACAGTCAAAGACAGGAAGTGAGTGGTTAAAGAGAAAACATACAAATGACAAAGAATCTTTTGGTTTTTTTAAAATACATAGCCCCCCATCTAGACTATTTTCTACAGGTAATTGAACTCATTTGTAAAATCTTTATCTCCTTTACAGTCTGTAGATAGTGTGTGAAAACTGAACCGTGAGTCAACTAGTAAACCATAACATGGTATTCCATGCCTTATAAATATAACTGATCATATTAAAAAATCATTTTAAACTGAGACCACTTTACAGCACTTGCAATGGAACAGAGCATAAATAAAAGACTAACAATTTCCTTGCCATAAACCAGACAAATGACAGAGTTTTAAATTTCCAGTGTCCTACATCCTGTGCATACATTATTTCCCACCTGATGCCCTACAGATGTTAGGACAAACTATTAAAATGTCTATGCAGCAAGCCATTTGTTGAATGAAAAAGATGAAAGCATACTTCCAATGCATCTGCACTTCCTCAGACTAGGAAGCATCTACCTAATCGAGAGAACTATAATTTTCCAAATTGAGAATTTGCATTTATGCTTAATATTCCTTTTGCAATTCCTCCAGTGAAAAAAAGCTAAACAAATACATTTGAAAACATCCATATCAGAATTATATACAAAATAAAACAAAGCATCCCACAGATTTGTTCCATTCTCTGATAAATATGGACAAGTGCTAAATTAGAGCTTTTAGCAATCTGCCCACTGTTGCAATTTTTTTTTTTTAAGATTAAGCCTTTCCAAAGCTGATGATGATTCGGATGGAAATTCCCAGAATTCTCAATAAACACCATCACTGAGAATCTGGGAGTTGCTCATGCAACTCCTTTGGTGGATACCAGCTATGGGGTTTTTGACTTCGTATCTGAAGCTTTAATGTCTTTTATACAGCCAACAAACATTCCAAAACCTATTATCTAATTCATTATCACGCTTAAATCCTACTTTTTTTATAAGGAGGCACCGTAGGACTGACTTTATTTTACCAGTAAATCCTCTGAAGTAGGTTAAGGCTTAGACTTATTGATTGGCATCATTCCCTGTCTCATCAGTTCAAGTGTCCTCCTACAGTTGTCCCAGATTTTCAGACATCTAAGTCTAGGGAGCCTGCAAAGGGCACATTTAAATTCAATCTGGGAATAGCATCCTAGGCTAAGGTAGCAGATTTCAGAATAAAAATGATTACTACCAACTGACATCCAATTGCTTCATCATGTAAATGAGGCAGGTATTAATACGGAAAGAATTATATTATAGGCTACTCAATTTTTAAGGTCTACAGTTTGGGTCACATGTTGTGCTGCTATGATTCTCTTCTGACCAGACTTTATTTTAGTTATTAATTTTGCTCTGGGAGGTTTCCTGTTTTCTGTACAGGCTCATGTTACTCTGGATTATATTCTACAATTTGGAAATTAAAAAGATGGAGGGCAATTTTATAATTAGCAAAAATTATTAAAAATGATACAAGATTAGAAAGACTCACACTCAACTATGCAACAGTTTGATGGATTTTATATCATTAGACATCTTGAAGTGCTATATAGAAAAATGTTTCTTATTAAAGAGATTTAAAGAATAATTTAATTTTGTATACTTGCACATATATACTAAATTGTACATTTAGTAAAATTAGTTTAGACTGGTATAGAGGGGAAATGTTTTAATGAATGCTTATTTCTTCATTTTTCTCTTTCAATATATAATACAAAAAAATAAACCTCACAGTTGAAAAAGAAATACAGCAGCTTTGTCAATTTCCATTGCAGCTGGGTGTACTCATCTGATTAATGCTTTCTGCATTCATGTTAAAATTATATTCAACTTTACAAATGAGTCTGATCTGTTCCTGGTTTGTTTCTGCTACATACAGATAACATTGAAATACTGCCTTCTACCTAATATTTGGAATGCCAGATATTTTAGTGCCAAATTTATAAGAATGATGTGGAAGCAATATTGTTTAAGAGTTACTTGCCAAGATTCCCCTTAAAGATGCTCTTTAAGGTAATTCATTGCTTTAAAAATGATGCCAACAAAACAATTACTGTTTCTTGGTAAGTAAATGCAATGGTTGGCATGAAGGATGGATTCTAGGAATACTGGATGGATGTGAATGAGCAGTTTCAATAAAGATTATGAATAACACAATTAAAAAGTATAATGTTTCCAGACACATCAGTGTAACCGACATATTCAACAAATACATTTTTAAATATTTAATAGCATAGATTACATAAATAAACAGTCTATGAATTACCTATATGCATTGAAATAATAGATTTAACAATTTAGGAATTTTGTTTTCTTCATTGTTCTTTTGAAGAATCTGGAGCAATAAATAAGGTGCCTTTCCCATAAGCAGCTTGTGAATTTTCAAAAGTTAGCTTGGTGGCGAGTTGGGGACTGCCCAGAATGACCCAATGAATGCTTTTGGGGAATTAGTTAGTGCTTCCTGGCCAATGGATCACTCCACTATAGCAGGGATATTGAAGGCTCAAATCTTTGCATGTAAACTCTTCCAAAAACAATGAACATTGCAATAAGCAGTCCAGCACAGAATTATCCATTGTAATGTTTTGGCCACAGAGGGGCAAGGGTCTTCAAACTTGTCAAGTTTAAGACTTGTGGACTTCAACTCCCAGAATTCCTGAGCTAACATGACTGGAGGAGGAATTCTGGGAGTTGAAGTCCACAAGTCTTAAAGCTGCATAAGGGTCTCCAAAACTTTACTAAGCTATCACTTGTTTAGCAATGGTTAACTGAATAAACTACAATTGGCTGAGTACATAAATGCATTTAACTGAACCAAACATACTTTATATACTATACCAAGAGGCCTCCTAAGTGATTTAGTCAGCTTTTTAATTATGTTTTAGCTATCTCTCTCTACACAATTAAAACAAATAAAAAGCAAGTTCAAAGCAGGTATTTCTCCCACATCTACTCTGAGCATTAATAACATTAAGAAAACTATTAACCTTTAATAACTATTACTCAGAGACCACAAGCACAATTCTCCAAATAAGCACATTGACAAAGGGAAATCATAAGGGGGGGGGGGGATTTTAATTGAATGTAGAGAAATGGGAGAATGAAAAAAATAAAAAATATAGCTTTGGCTGTCCTCTCTGACTTCAGAAAATCTCAAGGCCATGGGTTCACATATTCAAGCTAAATCATAATGTTTCATTTACCATTGGCTCAGAACATATTGCAATCCAATTATTTATAAATTATGATTTGATTTAAATCTGGCCACTGGAGACCGCTTAACAAACCATGGTAAAAGCAAACTACAGTACATCACAGTATGAGAACAGCGGAATCTTTCAATATACCATTCCAAAGACATATCCACATCAAGCTGCAAAGTACACTCTTCAGATTGGAAATACTGTAGAATAACAGAACAACAACCTGAGAACAGCTCTTACAAGATAATTTGGCACATGTCTAGTAACACCTGCAGCAGAATAAAATGAAATAACCGAATGGTCATAATACAGTATATGAATCCATCCAAACTCTGAATTTCTTGAATTTAACTAGGTGCTGATTATTTAAAGAAAATATTATGTTTAGGTAGTCTACAGTTAAATTCACAGTCCAAGATTGGAAGAAACTCAATAATTCCAGTTGTAATAAAGGATCTAAGAATTATTTCAGGTAGCATCTAAGAATATAGACAATTTCAAGAAGAATGGGATTCTTTTGTAAAATTACAGTGTTCAGGTCTGATCAATTCAATATTTCCAGATACTGAGGAAGTCCTTTAGTTATTGCTCCAAGGGCTCCAATCTTGACTGATTTTTAATAAGTATTCAATCTATAAATCCCAATATTTTGAAATTTTCTCCCAATTGTTTTTCTTGAATTCTATCATCACCTGGAAGAGCAACATAAATGAACCAGACTTTCTCCTTTTCTCTGTTATACCAGACAACTAATGAACAAGATGCCTGTTTGGATCTCAAAGTCTCATAAGGTCTTTGTTATCTGTTGACAACATGTGAAGTCACAGCCTTTATTTCTTTAACTGGTATGGGCCTTTATACACATAAAGTTCTTCCTCAAAACCTAGGATGTTGCAATGTATGGGCATAATATATGTGCAGCTCCAAGCAGTGTGGCCCTTTGGAAAAATTGGAAATGTTGTCAATGTGCAGATTTCCTAAGATATTTGATGGAATAAATCAATAATAATTAAATGTATGACAATTCACTCATGACAAGCATGATATACTGTAGCAAATAAGGTAAATCATCACTGCAAAAGCCTCTCCTTAAGCTAACATGTTCTCAGCATAACAGAGTTGGAAGGGACCTTGGAGATCTTCTAGTCCAACCCCCTGCTCAAGCAGGAGACCACGTAAACATTTCAGACAAATGGCTGTCCAGTCTCTTTTTAAAAGCCTCCAGTGATGGAGCATCCACAGCTTCTGAAAGCAAGTTGTTCCACCGATTGTCCTCTCTGTTAGGAAGTTTCTCCCGAATTCCAGGTTGCTTCTTTCCTTGATTTAGTTTCCGACCATTGCTTCTTCTCCATTAACTTTTCCATGTTCCTATTATTTCTACTATTTCCAGGTTTGTTTGTTTGTTTTTTAATGGGCCTTTTCAGGTCCATAATATGATTGGGGAGGGATGTTGTTCCTCTCAACCATTAAATACATAAACCCAGGCAACTAAATCAGGAGTCAGAGAATCTGCCAAGACTAAGTTGCAGCATAACTTTATGCCATAGTAAAGTCTTTGAGGATTGAGAGGATCTGATGACACCACCCTCCAACATTAACCACCTGGTTAATTTCACTTCAGGAAGGGAGGAAAGATGCCAGATAACCTACAAACACAATAACTCACACCTAATTTCCCCCATCAGTGGGTATAGAGTTCTCCCTTTCAAAATTCATGCTTTGCTTAGTGCTGCCCTACCTTCCTATATCACTTTTTTAATAAAAAACAAAAAGTGGTCAAATTCACCAGGTATCAAAAGATGATTAACTGATTTCCTAAAGGAAACCTTTGCATACAATCTCTGAACAGCTCCGAGTGACCAACCACAAGAGGCCAAGATCAATATTATCTGTCAATGACCAGCCATTCCAAGCTACTTCTGTTGTCCTAGAATTTCTACAGGTAAATCCTTGACTTACAACAGTTCATTTAGTGATCAAAGTTATAACAGCACTGAAAAAAGTGGCTTACGACCACTGAAGCATCCCCATAATCAAAATTCATCCGCTTGACAACTGACTCCTATTATGACAGATGCTGGGTCCCGGGGATCATGGTATCCCCCCTTTTGCAACCTCCTGACAAGCCAAGTCAATGGGGAAGCCAGATTCGATTCACAACCGTGTTGGGAACAGCTGCAGCAATTCCCTTAACCAAAATGAGGCACAACTAACTGAACCACTTTTTAGAATAAACTAGAAAGGAATGGAATGGAATAGGAATAGAATAGGAATAGGAACAGAAATAGAACAGGAAAATAGAACAGAACAGAACAGGAAAATAGAATAGAATAGAAATAGAACAGGAAAATAGAATAGAAATAGAATAGAATTTTAAAACAGTATAGAATAGGGAATGGAGAAGAGAAGAGAAATAAAGAATCAAATCAAATTTTATAACAGTATAAAATAGGGAAAGGGGAATGGAGAAGAGAATTCTTTATTGGCCAAGTGTGATTAGACTCCAGTGCATAACATTAGCAACAGAAATGTTCAATTGCAGTTGTAAGCCGAGGACTACCTGTACCTGAATTCCAGGTGCTTTTGCAAGGAAGCCTCCCATCCCACACCCTTGTCCAGCCAACCGCATAAAGCCCATGGAAAAGGGGCTTCCACCAAGTGAGCAGGCCTCTGAAATTCCCTCCCCCCCCCTCCTTAGCAAAGCACTAGAAGAATCTCAGCCTGGCTAAGAACCATCAGCCTTTTAATCCGCTCCAGGGAGGGACACACTTCCCCGGCCTGGTGTCTCCTTGCACATTCTCCCTTCTTTTTTTGGGGGGGGGATTTGGGGGGCTGCTTTCTTCCCTCCAGGAAAGCAGGGCTGTCTTAAATGCCTGGGCCTGATGGGCCCTTTGCCCCCAGCACAGGGGGGGCCCCAAACGAATCTGTCTATGTTAACCCCTTCGATGCAGCTTCTGTCATAGAAATGATATATTTCTATATGACATAGAAATATTTGGGGTTTGGTATCCCCAAACCCCAAAAACTTTAACCTTAGACTGTCTACTATTGACCTCGCCCCTTTCCTAAGAGGTCTGTAGGGGGCGTGCATAAGCGCACCAACGTGCCTACCGTCCCTGTCCTATTGTTTCCTTTTATTTTTCTTATAGGTATCCATGTATTCATAACTATGTTTTTACTTATACCTCTTATATTGTAAGCAATTGACAAACCAAATAAAATAAAATAAAAAATATATAGCTATTATATGGAGCCCATCCTGTGTTCTGCTGTCCCTGGGATGGGGTGGTGGGAGTTGGGGATGATTATTTATTTTCCAGATTTTGTTCTATTGTACTTAATTTATTTGATTCTTTTTGTTAGTTTTTACTGTTGTTGTTGTTTTAATTTTAAATACGGTTTTACATTCTGTAAGCCGCCTCGAGTCACCGTGGGCGAATAGGCGGCAATATAAACCCAATAAATAAATGAATAAATGCAATCAAATTATGCAAACAGAGGTTTGATTTTACCAACCTGCCAGCCGTAGGGGCCCCAGGATGCTGCTTTGCCCCGGGAAGGCCCATAATGCTGTCAAGAGAGCCCTGCCAGGAGAAGCATCTTCCACCCACCCACCCACCCAAAATCACCGGCCACTTTCCTCCCTTTCTCCCCCCGACTCACTTCTTGGGGGTGGGGGTGGGATGATTCCCCCCACAGGCCCAGCAAGCATCCTTTTCCTCCGACCACGGGGGGAAACAGACCCCCCAGAAATAGAGTTCCCAACCCCCCGCCCCCAGCTACAGGCTTCTCGGCTTCTGCAAATCCTGCCTCCCCAAGCCCCCCCCCCCCGCCAGCTGCGGGGAAGAGGATCCCGCCCGCCTGCCGCCAGCTCCAAAGCCAAAGCCCCGGGGCCGCCGCGCGGGACTCCAGAGCCCATCATCCCCATCCCTGCTACGGGCGGGGGGGGGGAGGGAGGAAAGGTAAGCCACGTTCGCCTCCTCAGCCGCCCACCCGAAGCCACCCAGGGAGGGAGGGCCGGGCGAGGGAGGCCGCCGCCTGGAAAACGGGGCCCCCGCCGGCCGGAGGGAAGGAGGGAGGGAGGGGCAGGCCAGTCCCCGCTTCTTCCTCACCTTTCACGATGCGCTCCGTCGTGGACAGTTTGGTGTTCTGGCCGCGGCCGGACATGATCCGGCTGTCCCGGCGGCTCCCGAGACTTCCCTGCCTCCCCGCGGGAGGGGCCGGCACTCCAACGGCGGCAGGGGCCGAGCAGGCCCGGGCGGCGGGGATGGTGGCGGCCGCGCACGGAGGCGCAACCAGCGGGGAAATCCTCTCACGCAGCCCGGGCGGCGGCGGCGGCGGCGGCGGCTCTCTCTCCCACCCGAGGGCGCCCGCCCCCCACCCGCCTCCTCGCCTGGCCGCTACCGCGCCTGCGCCGGCGCCGTTCCGCGCTTCGCCGCCGCCGCCGCCGCCCCCTCTTTCTCCTCTCCACCCCCTTTCTACGGCACACAAGGCGCAAGCTGTCAAGGCCGCCCGCCTCTGGGCTTCCAACGGCGCAGGCGCAATGGCTACCTTTACCCGGCTGGCACGGTCTCCGCCCACTCCCCCACCCCGCCTTCGGCTCGGCGCAGGCGCTCGGCGCGAGCTGGCTTTTAGCCCGCCTTGAGGAGGCCGCCCCGCGCTTTCCGATTGGCCCTTCGTCACGCCTGCGCGCGCGTCCGTGGAAAAGACGAGCCCCAGGCGGCGGCGGCGGCGGCCGTCCCTCGCTTCTCTTCCCCTTTGGTCACGTGCTCCATCTGCGGGGCAATGGGGGGTTCCCCCGTCTCCTCTTTCCCGGCCGCCATTTTGATGAGGGTGGGGGGGGGGGAAGGAGGAGGGTTGCTAGGAGACGGGCAGGTAGTGCCAGAGCCGCGCCGGCGAGAAGAAAGAAGGCCGCCGCGAGAAAAGAGCCTCTTCTCTGGGAGCGCTTCTCCTTCGCCTTCCTCCCCTTGCGGCCTCGAGGGGGAGGGCTGCCCTCGCCCCGAAAGCCACGGAACCGGAGCGCCTCCCTCTGGGTGCCCCCACCCCGGCTTCCCTCCCGTGTACAGGAGGATCCAGAGTCCACGTCACGCGGGGGAGGGCTTGCAATTGCAAGGGTAGTGGGCCATTCGTGCTTCGGGGTCCGGCCGTGGGCCTGGCATCGGCTTAAGACAGCTCCCCCTTGGGAGGCCAAACCATTATTTTCCCTTTCCAAAACGATCCACTGGAGCAGGGGTCTCCAACCTTGGGCACTTTAAGCGTGGAGGACTTCAACTCCCAGAATTCCCCAGCCAGCTAAGCTGGCTGGGGAATTCTGGGAGTTGAAGTCCTCCACGCTTAAAGTGCCCTGGGTTGGAGACCCCTGCACTGGAGCATCCATATATTTTTTTTATTTATTTTATTTTTATTTATTTGATTTGTCAATTGCTTACAAGATAATAGGTATAGGTATATACATAGTTATGAATACATGAAATGGGTACATATAAGAAAAACAAAAAACAACAGGACAGGGACGGTAGGCAGACCTCTTAGGAA